>NC_090733.1:59822247-59967247 GCF_036898095.1 Palaemon carinicauda
CCTTCCATTAGAACTCTCATTCTGGGAAGGAGGCAGTAGAAGGCAGTAGCCCCCTACACTTCCAATTATTGTACTAAACTAAAATAATACGGAATCCTTCTTTCCATTCTTTCTCTCTCCCTGTCAGTTAGGCGGCACTAGCCTAACCCCGGTAGTATACCGTTAAAACTACAGTATATGACAATACAGTAGCCAGAATTCCTGCAGTATAACAGTACAGCAGTTAGAAAACTACAGTATACAATGATACAGTAGTACAAGTATTTCTAACATACTCTGTGTATCCTTTCACAGTCTATTGTTGAGACTGAATAATATGTTGAGGTGAAGTATTCCTTCAACATCCTGATGAATCCTGGATCATCGGAACTCGTATAAATCACAGATTCAGTATTGATATCCTACAAGTGGAGGAGTTAGTGTAGATATTCACTGACTCCAGCTCTAAGTAAAGGAGTTATCCCACTCTGTATTTTCCCTCATAGGGAAATTAAAATATTAATATTGACGGAGGTCACAGCAATTGCCTGGAGAGGAAACACAGATATGTGTCTTTCCTAATTCCTTTCTAGGTTACTATCCTAAGCTAATAAAAATAATAGTAAGCAATACTATTGTTAAGTATATGCATTTATATCAATGATATAAATAACCCTATGCTCATTTCACCTTTTCTTTCCTTACAGGAGGAGCCAACGATGAAGTGTGCAGTCGGTGTTCTGCAACCACAAGAGTAAGGACTTTTGTGGGCATACAATGTGCAGGTCTCATGCCCCCTGCTCCATCGTAACTGAAACCCTGAAGTATTGGGACCCGAAGGGTTGCGCCATCTGCTCGGCTCTGATGACCGAGGGATTTGGAGAAGATATCCCTGAGACAACAGAGTCAAGGGATACAGCAAGAGAAACTCTTCGGAGGTGGGTAAGAGGGTCCCAGAACTCTCCGGGACCTTACCTACCTAATGAAGCTATGAGGTGCCTTCTGTTCCCTAAGTTCCTATCCAACACAGTTGTGCCCCAGGTACAGGTCAAGCCTCCCTTCATCCAACTTGACGGTGGATGCAGATATTAACAAGGCACTTGAAGCCATGGACATCCATCAGGAACGGATGTCGGAGGTGTCTACCCACACCGAAAAGGACCTTCTACAAGAAGACCCTGAAGAAGATGTGGTTTAACCACCTACGTAGGAAGAAGGATCCGTGTCGACGGTAAATGAGGACCCTTAGTTTTCCGTGACGGCATATCAACCTGTGCTGTCAATCTCTTCAGCCCCAACTCCCCATCCTGATCCGCTGATAGCCAGGAGCGAGGTGCTCCTAGAGATGATTCATCAGATAATGGCAGTGTTCCGGAAGGAACAGCAGGAGATAAGCAAGATCTCAAAGAGACGAAGAAAGAGGTAAGAGAAGTGAAACGCCCGGGCGTTCTCAGAGGCTTTCCTAAGCCTCTTAAGGTCTCTGATTTACCTCAATGCTCCGAAACCAACCCCTGGAGTTACACGGAGCTTATGCCCATTACGGATGGGAAGCTCTATATCTCCAAGAAGTTTGGGGCCAAACCCCTTGAAGATCTTCAATTCTGGCCCAGCCTTTCGGCATACCCAGACTGTTACATGAGACTGTGGGATGAACCAGCATCCCATGAGGAGACTGAACCGAAGGAAGTCATTATCTTCGAGCATGACAAGGCACAGGCTCTCCTGGCCAATACCCTAAAGGGAGCTGGTTACACCAACTCCAAAGTCTCAGCATTAAGCAAGAGGCATCTTACCTTCATTGCTCCTTCCTCCAGAGCCTTCCCCTTCTCGTTGAAAGCTCTTGACTGTGTCATAAAAGCAGTTGATGCGGGCAAACCATGCCCAGTGCTAGAAGAATGCAGACAATTATCTTTACCCATGCCTACCTGCGAGGAGAAGTGGAATGAGGTTCATCCAACCTTCTCTGTCTCTAAACTGGATCCAGAGATAGCTGGTCAGCAGTTCAATGAGAACCTTCCAAAACTGCCAGAGTATCTTTTGAGAAGGGAACGGGAGACAAAAGAGAGACTAGCCGCTTCTTTGTCTCTTCAGAAGTGCATGGAAATGTGTGCAGGCCTTTCCAATGCCCCAGACATGTACATGGTCCTAGCCAAGGCTAGCATGGGTACCCTTGTGAAGGGCTTGTATGCCTTCATCAGGTCCAGGAGGGCCTGTAGCGAGCATGTGTTTGCCGCAGCAACGGTCAAACACAAACCCAGAAAACTGATCTCATCATGTATCTGGGGCAAAGACCTTCTCCTACAGGAAGTGGTCCAAGAAGTCATTGCCAAAGCCACCATGGAGAATAGGAACCTTCTCCAAAAGTGGGGTATGTCTTCAAAGAGGAAATCTTCATCAGACGGAGGTCCCCAGCCTAAGAACAAAAAGGCAAGAAGACCACGTAAACCTGCACAACTTGACAACGGTGCCTCAAATGGTAGCCTAGCCGCAAACCACTTTTCAGATGGTCCCTCAACAGCTGATAACCCATTCACCTGTTTTTAACCCAGGTTCTGAGAGGCATCCGGCCACCTTTCGGCCCTATAAAGGTAGAGGCCCAAAAAGAGGCTCTCCGGAAAACCCCCAAGGGGCAAAGGAGGTCGTGGTCATGGAAATAAGTCCTCAGGAACCCCTAAACAATGAGGGGCTCCAGGTAGGAGGCAGACTGTTTTACTTTCGCGATCGTTGGACCTTCGATCCCTGGGCCCACAGCCTAATCGCAAATGGACTCGGGTGGAGATGGAACAAAGTTCCACCCCTTTTCCGAAATTCTTCCAACACTCCACCCCCTTAGTGGAAGAATATACATCAGAACTCTTGGAGAAGAAGGTAATAAAGAAAGTGAAGTTCATCAAATTCCAGGTAAGGCTGTTTTTTGTTCCCAAGACAAACTCAGAGTCATTCTAGACGTGTCTCAACTCAACAAGTTCCGAATGCTTACCTTACAACACATAAGGACCCTTCTACCCAAAGGGGCATACACAGTCTCAATAGACCTGGCAGATGCTTACTGGCACATTCCAGTCAGTCGTCCCCTCTCCTCTTACCTAGGATTCAAGCTACAGGAGACAAAATTTGTCTTCAGAGCGATGCCCTTTGGGCTAAACATAGCCCCAAGGGTATTCACAAAGCTAGCACACACAATCGTCCAGCAACTACGCTCCGATGGAGTTCAATTAGTAGCATATCTAGACGATTGGCTGGAGTTGGCAGCATCCAAGACGACTTGTCTGCAAGCGGCCGAAAAAGTGATCCAGTTCCTGGAGCACCTTGGCTTCTAGATCAATCACAAGTAGTCTTGCCTTTCTCCAGCTCAAAAGTTTCAATGGTTAGGAATCCAATGGAACTTAAGTCACACCATCCCCCATTCCATTCAAGAAGAGGAGAGAGATAGCAGGAGCTGTCAAGAGACTAATTCGATACAAGAGGATTTTAAGATGCCAACAGGAAAGGGTATTGGGCTCTCTCCAGTTTGCAGCAGTGACAGAACCAGTGCTAAAAGCACAACTGAAGGATGTGTCAGGAGTCTGGAGAAGATACGCATCAAACGCTCGAAGAGATCAACTAAGGTTGACGCCAACCCGTTTGTGCACGCTACTAAAGCCGTGGTCGACATCCAAGAGCCTAGCGCGGACAATTCCCCTACACACGGACGCCTCCCTAGAAGGATGGGGAGGCCATTCTCACAAGAGAAAAGTGCAAGGGAATTGGTCACACCAGTTCAAAACCTTTTATATCAACATTTTGGAGGCCATGACAATCTTCCTAACGTTGAAGAAACTATCCCCTCGCAGAGCAATCCACATAAGATTGGTCCTGGACAAGAAAGTGATAGTAAAATGACTATATCGACAAGGCTCGAGATCACCTCACATCAGTCATGTGATGTTAGCCATCTTCCACCTGGCAAGGAAGAGAAGATGGCACTTATTAGCAGTTCACCTGCAAGGGTTCCGCAATGTGACAGCGGACGCTCTATCCAGGCGAAAACCGATAGAGACAGGATGGTCCCTAGACGCAGACTCATTCTCCTTCATCCCAAAAAAAGTCCCGGAACTGCAGATCGATCTCTTCGCGACGAGCGACAACAAGAAACTACCTCGTTACGTAGTCCCTTACATGGACCCTCAAGCAGAATCGATAGATGCCATGTCTCTCGACTGGAACAGATGGAATCGGATTCACCTGTTTCCACCAACCAATTTCCTGCTAAAAGTCCTTGACAAGCTAAGATCCTTGAGAGGAACAGCTGCAGTAGTGGCCCCCAAATGCCCCAAAAGCAATTGGTTCCCTCTAGTTCTAGAATTGAAACTGAAGCTGTTTCCTCTGCCGAACCCAGTTTTATCCCAACTGGTTCAGAAGTCGACTGTTTATGCTTCATCCCCGAGAACCAACAACCTACATCTCATGATTTTTTCGCCCTAGCAGCGAACAAAAGTTTGGGATCTCGAAGGACAAGGTCGACTTCATTGTAGAGTACAAGTCAAGTTCAACCAGGAGACAATGCGCATCATCTTGGAAGAAATGGTTATCCTTTGTGAAAACAAGTAGACCAACAGAAATTTCAACGGATTTCTGTCTCTTTCTTCAGCTACCTACTTGAACAAGGCCTGACTTCCACTACGATAACTGTGTATAAGTCGGCCCTGACTAGACCTCTTCTTTACGCCTTTGAGATGGACCTCACAAGCGAAGCCTTCAATAAGGTGCCAAAAGCATACACTAGACCCCAAGCCGGCAACCCCTCCAAAGCCCATCACATGGTCTTTGGTCAAAGTCTTGCACTATGCTTCGAACCTAAACAATGAGGATTGTACTCTAAAGGAACTAACACAGAAAGTCATTTTTCTGTTCACAATAGCCTCAGTGGCTAGAGTTAGTGAAATAGTGGTCTTATCAGGGATGTAAGCCATATTCAGTTCCTAGACACAGGAGAACTGAACCCCTTTCCTGACCCTGCCTTTCTTGCCAAGAACGAGCTACCCACCAAGAGGTGGGGTCCTTGGAGAATCTGCCCACTGAAGGAAGATGTCTCTCTATGCCCAGTAGAGTGTCTTAAGGTCTATCTTCGTAGAACTTCAGACTTCAAGGAAGGACAGCTCTTCTGAAGCGAAACCTCAGGATCAAAATCTTTCCCTGAGACAACTGAGAGCAAAGCTCACCTACTTATTCGCAGAGCGGATCCTGACAACTCACCCGCAGGTCACGATCCAAGGAAAATTGCTTCTACATGGAACTTCTTCCAACACAGGGGCTTTGGTAGACTCTGCTCATTCACTGGGTATAGATCATCCATATCTTTTACAGACATTATACAAAGCAAGTACAGGAAATAAAACATGTTGTGGTGGCGGCGGGTAGTGTTATAAAACCCGTCGTGTAGCGCTGCGATTAACAATGAACTACTTTGGGACTTTCCAGTGCATCAGGTGCATGGGTTCATTTACCCTCGAGTGCAAATCACAACAATGATTAACACACTGTTCCATATAGGTACATATCTGATCAATATCACCAGTGCCGAGTGAACGTTGCGTCACAGAGTTCATACATTTCCAAAGTCTGTACAAATCAGTCAGAATTGTATTCACATCTCCATTGAGTGGCATCATTTCAATGAAATTACATATTTTTTCAACAAGAGAAAATATGGACCCTGATGTATTTTCAATACCGGATCAGATTCATACCCTATTGTAACTACATTTCATAATCTAGTTGCAAGGTAAAATACTAAACGTATTTGCGTATTATTGCTGCTATCTCAGTTACAGACGAATAAAGCATACTAGAGTTTTAATTAAACCCTAGAAGAACCCAACATGAAATCAGAGTACAGAATTCGAAGGTACGAGAAGGATAATCTCTAAGTATTACCTTCCGTCCCTATGGAGATACAAACTTTAAATCCTTATAGTCGAAGTCGACACTTACCCTGCAGGGGGCACGAAGCCCTAAGCTAGTTCCAAGCTTGGTGGATATGACAAATAACGATAATGTCATATATACGGGTCTAGTATACTATATAAGGGACTCATTCAAAGTAAAGGAACTTATACAAACCCACAGCTATAGTACTTTCAAGTTAATTCTCTGGTATGCTTCCATCAGGACAACATGACCGAGCCCAAAAAACAGATTTTGAGCAAAGCAAAAAATTTATTTTTGAGCGAGATAGCAATGTCGTCCTGATGGACCCACCCTTCTTTCTTTGTTAAATGACCCCACCCAAAACTACTCTATCTGCGGCTATTCCAGCTTAAATGCAACAAGGAATAATGCGCCGTAGTAGTACAGGGAGGTTGTCCACCGTGTACCTTGATAACAGCTCCCATTCGTTGGCCACTCTTCTCCCTCAAAGAGTAAAATCTATTCGGGGTGAAGATTGCTATGTGTCGTATCTAGGAAATACGTCCCCTGATATCATGCGACATCCTTAAAGTTATATTACGGATGAATCGCGCCAGGAGTTAGAATTCAGGAAACCTTCGGTTTATTTCTCTGGGAGTATCACTGTAGCAAATATCCCTTAGAAAGACTACCTAAAGGAACCTTCCATCAGGACGACATGGCTATTTCACCCAAAAATATATTTTTCGCTTTGCTCAAAATCCGTTATATATAATATTTAATTTATTTGTTCAATTATTTATTTTTTTTTATCTAAATGGCGTGGATATTTCCACATTCGTTGTGACTGCCTGCTTAGTTGAATGGGAGAAGGGATCACAGTTGGGAGGTATTTGCATTCAAAGCTATATGTGAGAGTATCGGATGATCTCAGTCATCCCGAAGATGTTTTGGACCTTTTTGGCGGAACAATTTTCAGGGGTTAGGTCATCGAAATCTGGGGGTGTGGATCCAATCTTTGTGGTGGGACAATTGGCTTCTGGCTGAAAGGCCATCATTGTAGATATGGGGAGAATGATTTCATATTTTCTTGGTCTCAGTCGTAACAGGCCGGTTTAGTTTACACCTGTGCCTTTATATCGGTTTTGGTGCTATCTTTCTGGTAGGGTATGGAGTGGACCATCTGGGAAGTCTAGTATTATTCTGCCGATAGTGGAGAATGCAAATATTCTTTCCAACGTATGATACGTTCATAATATTCTCAAACAGGTAAACCAGCCAAATAACCAATAAAAACCAAAAACGAAAATCCCACCCTTCAAACACTGACTCCCCATCCCCTGGATATGCTGACTCCCGCCAGCACTGTTGACGACATCTACTAATTTGATTAGGGAAAATTCTGTTGATGACCTCGGAACTGGAAAGGACCATTCTACTGATATGCTAAATAAGAGTAATTTGGGTAACACGAGGAAACTTTGAATCCTTCATGTTACCCAAATTCCAATAGAGACAAACTATGATAATCTATATAAAGCATTTGAGTGCTATGGATGAATAAAAGAAATAAGAATGAAACTTCAAGATGAAGAATGGGATTCATGGATATCTTACAGTAGTCATGATAAAGCATTTAAAGCAATAAGTAACATGAATAATATTAAAATTTATAACTTGAATGTCATGGCTGCTCTCTGCAATAAGGTACCAAAAGATTTGGATTTATTTGCCTGCTGACTGGTTGGAAAAAGACACTGATCTAGTTATGCCTTCCCAGAGAAAGCCGAAACCATCAATGTGGCTTGCTGGTAAATTTAAGGGCCTTTCAGGGAATTATTTCAAAATATGCAAATTAATTCAGAAAAATATGTAGGAACTAATTAATTCTGAAAAAAGGTAGGAACTATTGCACTGGGAGATATATCTCATTTTGGAAAAAAGTTAACTTATCCATGTCAAATCAAGCACATAGTCCGTAGTACTGTCCAACATAAAAACAAGTAATGATGATGTTATGTTAGATGTCAAACCCCACCTAAATTTTAGCTACGGAAGGGGAGTAGTTTTTAACCCTGGAAAGGTATGATGGGTCGTTTGCGACCCCTACAGCATTTTCAAAACCTGTTTTTTCCCCATAAATCATCAGCTGTCTCGAATATGGAAGTGATCGACCTGCAAGGGGTGACTAGTCTACATGCCATTGTCTGCTTTAGGACTGATTTTCGTCTAACTTCCCTCCTTCCCCGTTTTTTTACCCCCCCAGGGGTCGACCTCGACCCTGAATACCTTTATAGGGGTAAGTGATCAAACAGCAAAGTTATTACATAATTATAAATTGTCGAACAGTGTTGATACTTGTTTGGTTCTTTATAGTTGGAAAGTGTGGGTGGATGGTGTGTCTACCACTTGCATGACATTGGTTTTGGCTTAGATGCCATATATTGCCATGAGGTCCATTTTCCCTCAATTGCTAATTTCTGATTTTTTGGGGTTTTTTGCAAATTTGATTTTTTTTCTATTTATTTTGAATTTATCTTCAATAATGGCCAGCAGACAGTATTCCCTCGGCATGGATGTCATGAACACACTTCTAATGGAGTTAAAAAGAGATGTTGATGATAATATGGAGCTTGCAACCCCATTCTTCATTCCAAGTGGTAGATTGGGCTGTAAGAGTTGTTGCGGTCTGCGGCCATTTTGTTGACATACCCGAAAGGTAAGTTGGCATATCTCTATATATTCTTGTTCTGTATAGAATTCGTGATATTTTGGTATAATTTAATGCATAAATATCATATTTTATAGGAGATACAATGATTTTCATAAGAAATTTACATTGTGAACTAGGCCGTCAAAAAATGACCTTTAGATTTCGCCCCTGTTATAACAGTAAATTACATCTTAGTGCACATTTTATTATGTATTTCTGTTCTAGGATAATATGAGTTTATTCTATAAAAAAAATTGCCTCTTCCTATTTCATTTGGGTACTCAAAAAAATTCATGAAATTTGGACAAATTTTTTTGGCCAAAAAAATTTACCCTTTTTTTCTCATTTCAGATCTTGACTTCTATGGGTCCAACTCATTTCCAGCAATTACACGCTGTTGATTCGCCATCTAAGAAGGTGTCCCTAAAGGGATTTATGTGTATATGTATATTTCTATTTTTTGTGAATATTTACGTCGTCTTTTTTTTGTATACTTAAATTTTTAATATATTTCCAATAAATAGTTATTTTGTAGATGGGTATCATTTATATTTTCAGTAATTTTTAGCATTCTTTGAAGTATTTTTAGCAAGTCAAACAATACAGATTGATGCATAACTAAATTTTTCCTGAATTTTTTTTGGAGTCGGGGTCGTTCACAACCGAGTATACCCTTAAAGGGGTGTCCGAGTAGCATACCTATCCAGGGTTAACAAAGATTTCTATGAATTTACAGAGGAGGAGATTCTTGTATGTCCACTAAATGTGCGGAAAGTACACAAAGTCCCAGGTACATCAATGATTATCCATACTTTCCAGGATGCTGATGTACCTTTCCATATTATAATTGAAAATTAAATTATTAAAGTACAACCTTTCAAGCGTAAGCCATTGCAGTGTTTTAATTATTTTAAATTTGGACACACATCTAAAAGTTTGCAAAAAGGAAAAAATGTGTGTTATTTGCTCCAAATTTTACCATGGAGAATGTACACTTAAGACCAGGTGTTTAAATTGTAACTTGAATCATAAATCCACTGACAGTAGCTGCGAGCTATATAAGTTGGAAGAAGCTGCCCTCAACAAATCATATTTAGAACATATAAGTGCGGGACATGCCAAGAGACTATTTAATAAATCAAATAGCTATGCTAAGGCGTTAAAATCAAACCCACCGAGTACTGCCAATAGTTAAAAAGAAAAAATACCATCTGATAAAAAGCTGAATGACGAAGTAAACATATTACCTCCTGAGGCTTTGCGACGGTGTATAACACTGGGGCATTGCTCATCTCTATAGAACCTTTGTCCCCCATAACAAAAAAATAGTACAAACCTCTCTCAGGCCATGTCCTTGCCTGATTTGATGGAGGCTCCACTTAAAAAGCAACTTACCTGATGCACCTGTAGTGGGAAAGGTGCAAAACCCTAGAACCTCACAATCTATTAATCGTAAAAGAGAGAGATCTCCATATGTCTCCACCCCCCTCCATTATAAACATTAAAGTTATGACATCAAATAAATTTGATGTTATGTCTGTTGGTGTCTCTGATGAACCAGAAGATAACTTGAATAAATGAGAAATTCCAGTTGTGGTCCACCATCTGCCTAAACAAATAGATGAAAAGGACACAAAGAAAAAGACAAACGTAGAACCCAATATATAAAGACCATCCCTAAAGAAACCTACTGGTAATAATGTTAGATTAAAAACTGCCAATAGGATGATGTCTTCTAGAAATAATCCATAGTTTTCTCCTCCATTTTGTAATGAAATTGTCAAGGTTTAAGGGACAAATATAAAGAACTTGAGCTTCTAATTAATGAGAATTCCCCAATAATTGTATAACTATAGGAAAGCAAGCTTGATGCTAACACTCCTTGTCCTAGACAGTATGTTAGTTATAGAACACCATATAATCAACACGCAAGGAGTTATGGCGGAAGTCTCGTGTACGTTTTCGAGATGTTCCCTAAATTCCCCTCTTAATGAGAGAATGCCATGATGAAGTCATTGAGCTCCAGCACAGCATATCATTCCCGTGTTGAAACTTGGTGACAGGCAAGAGGGCTCTCGAACTTGGGAAAATTGCTCCCCCAGTTCGAATCTAAATTTCTCTCTCATCTTGTTCTTTCTCATAATATTGCTTCGACCCTCTCCTAACTTTTGAAACTTTTTATTGTGTTGCTGTCCCAACTCTATGAGAAAAATTTCCCTTATTATATATGTGTATATAGTATGTACATATATATATATATATATATATATATATATATATATATATATATATATATATATATATATATATATATATATATATTTATTATATATTTTGCGCGATGTTTCTATATCCATTAAAGCTGCTGGCATGGATGTTTCCACATCTGTTATCGGTGCCTACTTCCATGAATGGGAGGAGATGTCATGGTTGGGAGGTATTTGCATTCAAGGCTATATTTGAGAGTGTTGGATGATCTCAGCCATCCTGAAGATGTTTTGGACCTTATTGGCGGAACTATTCTCAAGTGTTGGGTCTTCGGAATCCTGGGGGATCCAATGCTTGTGGTAGGACTCTTGGCTTTTGGCCGGAAGCCCATCATCACAAATATAGAGAGGAGGATTTCATAGTTTCTTGGTCTCGGTCCTAACAGGCAGGTTCAGCTTACACCTGTGCCGCTATATCTGTTTTTATGCTATCCATCGGATAGGGTATAGAGTGGACCATCTGGGAAGTATACTCTCATTGTGCTGATAGTGGAGAATGCAAATTTCCTTTCCAAATTGTTATGCCTTGATATTCTCAAGCAGGTGCATCAAACTCTTTCAAATCAAAATGTACCCTTTTATTTTTTCCTATGGATTCTACCTTCAATGACTCTCCCTCCCTTGGATATGTTGACTCGCCCCCGTCATTGTTGACGACCTCTGGCAATTCATTTGAAGAAAATTTCATTGACAACTTAGGAACTAATAAGGCTCATTCTTTGAATATTCGAAAAAGTGTAATTTGGGCAACACATGAAAATTGAAAATCCTGCATATTACCCAAATTTCATTAGAAGCCAATTATGATGTGCTACATATGATATTTAAATGCTATGGATTAATAAAAAGAAATCAGAATGAAACTTAAAGGTAATAAATGAGTTTCTTGGTTATCATTTAATTGTCATGAGGAAGCACTCAATGCAAGCCGTAACATTATGAATATTAAAGTAGGTAATATGAATAGTAAGGGTGCTCTGTGTGATGGGGTACTTAAAGATCTGGATGTCTACAGACCAGCAGACTGGATTGATAAAGACGCAGAAATATTTATGCCATCCCAAAGAAAGCCAAAATCACCAATGTGGCTTGTTGCTCAATCTACAGGAAGTACAGAAAATTATTTTAAGATCTGCAAATATCTTCAGAGGAAGGTAGGAACAATCGCACCTGGAGATATATCTCGATTTGGTAAGAAAAGATTCTTGATAAATGCCAAGTCATACACAGTCTGTTATATTGTCCAATTTTAAGACAGACAATGATGATATAAAATTGGACATCAAACGCCATCTGAACTTTAGCTACGGAAGGGGAATGGTTTTCAATAGAGATCTTTATGAATATACGGAAGAGGAGATATTGGCTATGTGTCCATTATCTTTACTTTCCAGGATGCTGATGTACCTTTCCACATTAACATAGAAAATAAAAGGATTAAAGTTCGGCCTTTTAAGCAGAAGCCACTACAATGCTTTAATTGCTTTGAATTTGGGCATCCTTCTAAAGTTTGTAAGAATGATAAAATTTGTAATACTTGCTCCAATCTGTACCATGGAGAATGTACACTTGAAGCAAGGTGCTTCAATTGCAACTCTAATCATAAATCTAATGATAGGAGCTGCCATTTATATAAGTTATAAGAAGCTGGCCTCAATAAATCAATTATTGAACATGTAAGTGTAGGGCATGCCAAGAGATTATTAAATAAATCGACTACCTATGTAAAGACATTAAAAACAGGAGAAAAAGTTCCTCAGGAGTCATCTAACTCACCTACTACTGTAGGTAGTTTACGAAAAATAAATTCACCATTTACTGATAAAGTGCTGCATAATAAGGCAAGAATATCTCCTCCTAAAGATTTGCCATTGTGTATCAATAAAAAGACATTGTCCACCATTATCCAACCACCCTCCATTACAAAGGATAGTACTAACCTCTCCCAGGCCATGTCCTTGTCAGATTTAATGGAGATTCCACTAGAAACCAAGTTACCAGGTGCACATGTACTGGGGAAGGTACAAAAACCTGGTAACTCACCACCTATTAATCGGTAAAGAGAGCGACCTCCGTCTCGCTCACCCCCTTCCATAAGAAATAATGGAGTTATGACATCAAATAGATATGATGTTTTGTCTGTTGTTTCTGATCAACAAGAAGACAATTTAAATAAATCATAAATTCAAGTTGAGGTCCACCATCCATCTCAACAATTAGATCAAAAGGATAAAAAGAAAATTACAAACACAAAAACCCAATTTATCAAGACCCTCTCTAATAAAACTACCGGGAAATGGTGTTTGATAGAAAATTTCTAATAGGAAGACTTCATCCAAAATTTCTTCCAAAAAGTAAAGCATAGGTTTTTTCCTCCATTTTGCAATAGAATTAACAGGGTTTAAGGGCCAAATATGAAGAACTTAACATCTTAATTCACCCACATTCCCCCATATTTGTATGTCTACAGGCGAGAGAGCTTGATGCTAATACCCCTTTTCCTTGAAAATATAATGGCTATAGGACACCATATGATCACCGAGTAGGGAGCCATGGTGGAAGTCTCATTTACGTTCGTCGAGATGTTCCTCAAATATCTTT
The DNA here is from genome assembly GCF_036898095.1 of Palaemon carinicauda. NCBI lineage: Eukaryota > Metazoa > Arthropoda > Malacostraca > Decapoda > Palaemonidae > Palaemon > Palaemon carinicauda. Next base: position 59,835,697 of record NC_090733.1, read on the forward strand.
ATCTATCTGTACACCTCCGCAGGCAGTGGTTGTACTGATTGATATAGGGAGAAAATATACAATTTGCTCTCTGTACTTGCCTTCAAATGATAACGTATCGTATGATAATTTAGAAGAGGTGATTCAATAACTCCCTCAACCTTTTCTTTTAATTGGAGATTTGAATGATAGTCATCCTTTGTGGGGTGATGTTTTAGCAAACACCAGGGTCAATATTATATTATCAATTGTAGAAAACGAGGTTGTCGGAATCCTTAATACAGGCGACCCCACAGACTTCCATGTTCAGACAGGTACCTTGTCATGCATTGACCTTTCAATTGCAAGCTATAACTGCCTTCTTGATTTCGATTGGAGGACATTAGGTGATTGGTGTACTAGTGATCATGCACCAATCATTATAAACACCAACAATTGTCCACCTTTACAAAGATGGCCTCAATAGAATTTTGACAATGCGGTTAAATTTTATGAGCTAAGTGAAATCGAGGGAAGTGTAGAGCAGTTTGAAAGTATTGATGATGCCATATACCTACTGAATGGAACCCTATACAGCAGGAATCAATTTGATTCCCAAAACCACAGGATTATTGAAACGACTACCAGTCCCTCGGTGGTCTTCAGAATTAACTGTGTTGCACAGAACCACAAGAAAATCTCCAACTAGATTGCGTAGTCGCCGTACTGAGGAAAATTTGATAACATACAATAAGTATAGAGCACAGTTCGGTTGTGCCATAAAAGAAGCTAGGAGCCAATCTTGGGTATCTTTTGTTTCCTCAGTCAACAGTAGAACACCATCATCTTCTGTATGGAGGAAAATATAAAAGATTGCAGACAAATTTACCCATAACCCTCCACCAGTGTTGAAGGTTAACTGTCAGTATGTGATTGAAGGAAATGTTGGTAATGCCCTGGCTGATCACTTATGAAATGTATCCTGCAAGTGTGAAGCATTGAAGAAAAGAAAATATAGAATTTTTGCAGAAGCAAGGGAAGAGTCGTATAATTCTCCTTTTACCGAAAGAGAATTTGATTCCGCACTTGCTACTTGCAGCAATACAGCCCTGGACCTGATGGAATTCCATATGCAATGATTAAACATGTACCTTTTAATACAAAGTTGTTTATTTTAAGCATTATTGATAGAATATGGCATGATCATAGTTATCCTAATGTTTGGGAACTAGCCATTATTTTAGCCTTTTTAAAACCTGGTAAGGACAAGATTTTAGCAGAAAACTATTGACCAATTGTATTGACATCTTGTTAATGTAAAATTATGGAGATGAAGCTCAATGCAAGACTGATGTGGTACCTTGAAAAGGGGTATTTTATCTCTTATTCATTGTGGATTTAGAAAAATACACTCAAATGATGCCCTCCAGATGCTGAAGCCTTGACGAAGATAGGGGGCTTAGGGATTAGCAGCGGGGCTCTAATGAACGTTGGAAACTGCCCAATTGTTGATCCAACTAAATTAATCAGCACTTTCTCTCCTTTCTTTTGATTACTTCTTTTCTTCTCCCATCTCTTCCTCTTGGGCATGAACTTGTTGACGACTTTGGCTTGTATGATTATGACTTTGGTTTTGACTGATTTTTTGGATTTTGCAGAGGGTGTGATGGATGGCATACCATCTCAACCTGTACAAATTTAGACGCCATCACCCTGTTGCAGACCCCATTGGGTGCAGACTTAGTCTGTTGAGAGTCGAGCTCCAGTGATCCGGTTTTAAGTCACCCATATTTGCGGGTATTGGGTGACGCCAGGCATTAGAGTTGTCGGTGGGAGGGGCTAACTACCCCCACTGACCAGTGTACCCTCACCTAAAGAAAGGCAGCCCATCTCTAATATAGGACTGGTCCCTGCTGAAGTCCCTTCTCGTGTTGGGCCACATGGGATAGGAGGACTGACATCCTTCGATAAGAGATGGATAACCCGGCTTGCTTCTTCCGTAAAAACCAACCCCTCCGTTGACGACCTAAAAATTACAAACATGGACCTCGGTACAGACAGCTCCAACTCGAGTTCTAATTTTGTAACATTAGATCCTTATTCATGTTATGTTTAGAATGATAAGAAAACACTAGAGAAGAAGAGAGAGAGAATGAGAAATAATGACAGTACAGAAAAATATAGACGAGTGGAAGTATTACCTGGTCACTATGAAGTAGTAAATCATAAAATTTTTTTTATTTTGGAATTTGGAAATGGAAGACATGAGTGTGTTAATGTTTTTAAAGCTAACAGGGAAATAGTTACTATATGTGGAGAACAGCCAGAAATTCTTCCCCAGGTAAATAGAAGTCTCTTCGTAGAGACATTATTCCCAATACAAAGTTAAAGATTAAAAACACCAACATTGGATGGTCATAGTGTCAAATGTGTTTCGCACCCCACTTTCAACCAGAGTAGAGGTGTGATATATGCTCCAGAATTGCTGGACATAGAGGAATTGAGGATGAACTGAAAAGTCAAGGAGTAGTAAAAGTAGTCAGAATGAGAAAGAGGGTTGGAGAACAATGTATTCCTCTTGCTACTTTGATTGTAACATTTGATCAATGCAGATTACCAAATGTTATTAAAGCTGGTTGGTTATCTTTGAAATTGGAACCATATATCCCTTCACCATTACGATTTTATCATTGCCAAATGTATGGCCATTTAAGCCAGAAATACAAGGAAAAACTAAATAATAAGCCAGCTGTTTGTGCCAACTGTGGAAAAAAATAATCACGGAGCATGCAATTAAAATTAAAATTGCATACATTGTGGAGAAGCAAACCCAGCTCCATCTAAAAGCTGTACTAAGTTTATTTTTTAAAAAGAAATTTAGGCCATTAGGACCATGGAAAAGGTTACTTTTAAAGAGGCTCGTAAAAGAGCTCATGAAAAGCAGATAAGACCAGGGCAACCTTTTACAATGGTTCTGAAGAAAAACTAGCCAAAGCACACAGATGAAAATTATATCCTCACTTCTAACATAAAGAAACATATGAAAGTAGTTAAAGAGGTTGAAACTCCCATTGAAAATTTATATACAAAAATTGTAGGAAAATCAAAACAGATACTTAAAGATCTGAAAGATATTCACAAGCCATCTACTCCCATTCTAAACAATAGTACAGACCTCTCTCAGGCCGTTTCCATGCCTGATTTGATGGAGGTTCCAATTGAAACTGATTTATCTGGTAAACCTGTTTTGGGGAAGGTGGAAAAACCTGATAGTTCAAAACCTTTTAACCAAAAAAAGTGAGACCTCCATCTCTCTCGCCTCCTACCATAAGAAACATTAAATTCATGACTTCATATAAATATGATGTCTTGTCTGCTGATGTTTCTGATGAACTGGAAGACAACTTCAATAAATCAGAAATTCAGGTTGAGGTCCACCATCCTCCTCAACAATTAGATCAAAAGGACACAAAGGAAAAGACAAACACAAAGCCCAATTTATCAAGTTCCTCTCTAGAGATCCCACTGCGAAATAGTGTTAGATTAAATATTGCCATTTGGAAGACCTCATCCAAGGTGTCTTTCAAAAAATAAACCATAGTTTTTTCCTCCATGCAGCAATCGAATTGCCAGGGTTTAAGGGCCAAATATGAAGAACTTAAGCTCCTCATACATGAGCACTCCCCAATAATTGTATGTCTACAGGAGAGCTCGATGCTAATACTCCTTGTCCTCGAGATTATGTTAGCTATAGGACACCATATGATCAACGAGCAGTTAGCCATGAGGGAAGTCTTGTATACGTTCGTCGAGATGTTCCCCAAACAACTTTGTCTATCTGTACCGATCTGCAGGCAGTGGTTGTACAGATTTATATATTGAGAAAATAAACTATATGTTCTCCTTACTTGCCTCCAAAAGATAACATCTCGTATGATAATTTAGTAGAGGTGATTAAACAACTCCCACAACCTTTTCTCTTACTGGGACATCTTAATAGTAAACATCCTTATAGGGTGATGTTTTGGCAAACACAAAGGGTAATATTATATCATCAAATTTGGAGATGTAGGACTCCTTAATACAGGAAAGCCCACACACTTTCATGTACAGACAGGTACCTTGTCCTACATTGACCTATCAGTTGCAAGCTGTAACTGTCTTCTCAATTTTAATTGGAGAACATTAGATGATTTGCATACTAGTGATCATGCAACAATCATTATAAACACCAGCAATGGTCCACCTCTACAGAGATCGCCACAATGGAATCGTGATAAGGCGGACTGGGATAGATTTCGGGAGCTAAGTGAAATTGAAGGAAATGCAGAAGAGTTTGAAAGTGTTGATGATGCCATAGACTTACTCTTCACACAGTAGGAATCAATTCCATTCCCAAAACAACAAGGATATTCAAATGACGACCAGTCCCCTTGTGGTCATCAGAACTATATGCCCTGCACAGGGCCACAAGAAAGTCTTTAACTCAATTGCGCAGGCGCTGTACTGAGTAGAATTTAGTCATATACAAGAAATGTAGAGCACAGTTCCATTGTGCCATAAAAGAAGCTAGGCGCCAGCCTTGGGTGCCGTTTGTTTCCTCCATTAACAGTAAAACATCAACATCATCTGTGTGGAGGAAAGTGAAAAAGATAGCAGGCAGATTCACCCCCAACCCACCACTAGTGCTAAGAGTGAATGGTCAGTATGTGACTGGAGCAAGCGAAGTTAGCAATGCCCTGGCTGATCACTTTTCAAATGTATCATGCTAGTGTGAAGCAGCTCCTGGTCATTAGTATAGGAGCACGGAAGGAAAGAAAGTTTTAAATTTCGCATCAAGAAGGGAAGAGTCATACAATTCTCCTTTTACTGAAAGAGAATTTGATTCTGCACTTCCTACGTGTAACGATACAGCCCCTGGACACAGTGGAATTCCATATGCAATGATTAAACATGTATCTGTTAATACCAAGTTATTTATTTTGAGCATTAGTATTAGAGTATGGCATGATCAAAGTTATCCAAATGTTTGGGAACTAACCACTGTTTTAGACTCATTAAAACCTGGTAAGGACAAGTTTTTAGCTGCAAGCTATCGACTTATTGCATTAACATCTTGCTCATGTAAGATCATGGAGAAAATGGTCAATGCAAGACTGATGTGGTACCTTGAAAAGAAAGTTATTTTATCACCTATCCAGTGTGGATTAAGGAAATTGCTCTCAACAACTGATGTGTTGATACGACTTGAGTCCTTTATTTGTGAAGCCTTTGCTTACAAACAGCACCATATAACAGTATTTTTTTACCTTGAAAAGATATATGATACTGCATGGAGATATGGTATACTAATAACCATTCATGAATTGGGATTAAGAAGAGCTACCACTGTTTATTCAGTCATTTCTTTCACTTAGAGTTTTTCAAGTGAGTGGGGGAAACTCTATCAGAGAGTAAATATCAGGAAGAAGGAGTTCCCCAGGGTAGTGTGCTGAGTGTGACCCTATTCGCACTAGCAATTAATGGGATACCCTCAGTCATTCCCCAAAATATCCTCTCTACACTTTTGTGGATGATCTCTCCATATCATTTGCTGGATCTAGAATGGCAGTGGTTGAGAGAAAACTACAACTCGCAATTGATAAAATTATTCAGTGGGCTCATATAAATGGTTTAAGTTTTCTACAGGCAAAACTACTGTTGTCCATTTCTGTTGTATCCGGATAGCACATCCAGACCCGGATATATACATGAAAAGACAACAATCCCATGTGTAGGGGAAGCTAAATTTTTAGGATTGATTTTCGATTGTAGGTTGACCTGGGTCCCACACTTAAAGGCGTTAAAAGCTAAATGTCTTGAGGCTCTGAATCTTTTAAAAGTATTGTCCCATACATCATGGGGTTGACCGTAAAACTATTTCAAAATTATACAAGGCCCTATTTTTTTCCAAAATTAGTTATGGGTTTGAAATGTATTCCTCAGCCACCCCAAGCCAATCAAAGGTATTAGATTCTATACGTCATGCTAGTATTAAATTGTCCACAGGACCGTTTAGAACCTCACTTATCCCAAGTCTCCTTGTTGATTCTGTAGAGTTACCTCTAGATCATTACCAAATGTCTTCCATTATTCGGTATTGGTTTAGGTTACAAAGACTCCCTAACTCTTTAGCCTTTCAGACTGCAAGCCTTGTAAGGTACTCAACATACCTTGAGTTGCACCCAAAATCTCCTTAACCTTATGGCTTTTGGATAAAACAATTATTAAACAATCTTGATATAATTAGAGGTAAGGTGCTTCCATTCAACCCCTCCGTGGAAATTACCACAAATATCTTTTTGTGAATATTTTATTAGTGTTAAAAAATCAAGACTGAGTTAGAAGCTAGGTCTCTTTTTGTGGAACATGTTGAAGAACATAGGGAGTCAACTTTTTTATATACCGATGGCTCCAAATCTGATGGTGGCATTGGATTTGTAGTATTTAGTAGTTTTTTTTAACTGTAGGGGTGCACTTCCTCCAATATCTTCCTTATTTTCTGCTGAAATATATGTCATACTAACCGCTATTGAGAAAATAGCGTTAAAAGAGGAGGGCAATTTTACCATTTATAGTGATTCAAGAAGTGTCCGAGCTTTAGAAAGTTTCAATTTTCGTAACCCTTTAGTTTTAAAGACTTTAGAGTGGCTTTTAATTATTGGCCTAAAAGATATAACAGTTCGCTTTTGCTGGCTTCCAGCACACTTAGGTGTGCCTGGAAATGAGGAGCCAAGAAGGTATCCCATTCTTTGTAATTTGTTTTACCAGCAATTAAGAATTGTAACAATAACAATTGGGAACAGCATTGGTATAGTTTAACCGAAAATGATATGAGAGAAATTGCGATTGTTATATCCCTTTGGAGGTAAAATGGGATGCCACGAAAATGGGAGACTACTCTTTGTCATCTCCACATTGGTCACACTCGGATGACACACAAGTTTCTACTAAGGGGCCAACACCACCCGTATTGCAACGACTGTTTGGTACCTTTGACAGTGCGGCATTTGTTCACCAAATGCCCCAATTATAACATATTCTTAAGAAATTGATATCTGTTTGAGTCTCTTCATTAGGATGGCAGGTTCATCATTGCCAAGATTCTTGGACATGAGGTGCCCTACTATGCGAGTGGCATTTTTAGATTTATTTCAAAAGCAGGTCTTCTGAAAACTATTTAGCTTTTATAATGACATCTTAACTTTTATGGTTTCAATTGAATATTCTTTTAATTTTTATATATAATAAATATCGGCATCAGTTACCTTAGATGTCAGGATGCCAGAAAACTTTGAATCAATCAATCCCCCAATTCCTTTATCTATTTGTACACCCTGCAGGCAGGGGCTATACAGGTTGATATAAGGAGAAAATATACATTTTGCTCTCTGTACTTTCCTCCAAGTGATAATATTCCCTATGATATTTTAGTAGAGGTGGTTCAACAACTCCCTCAACCTTTTCTCTTACTGGGAGATATGAATGATAGACCTCCTTTATGGGGTGATGTTTTAGCAAACAAGGGGCAATGTTATCGCATCAATTGTGGAAAATGAGGATGTTGGGCCCCTAATGCAGGAGAGCCCACACACTTTCATGTCCAGACAGGTACCTTGTGCATGGACCTATCAATCGCAAGCTCAAATTGTCTTTTTGACTGATTGGAGGACATTAAATGATTGGCATACTAGTGATCATGCACCAATCATCATAAATACCAATATTGATCCACCTTTACAGAGATCGCCACGATGGAGTCTTGACAAGGTGGACAGGGAGAGATTTTGTGATCTAACCGAAATTGAAAGAAATGCAGAAAAGTTTAAAAATATTGATGATGCTATAGACTTACTGAATGGAACCCTTCATACAACAGTAGTTCATTCAATTCCCAAAACTACAGGGTTATTCAAACGATTACCAGTCCCCTTGTGGTGTTCAGAAATAACTGCCCTGCACAGAGCCACAAGAAGGTCTTTAACTCAATTGCGCAGACGCTGTACTGAGGACAATTTGATTATATACAAGAAATGTGGAGCACAGTTCCGTGGTGTCATGAAAGAAGCTAGGCAACTATCTTGGATATCTTTTGTTTCTCTCCATTAACAGTAAAACACCACCATCCTCTGTGTGTAGGAAAGTGTAAAAGAGAGCAGGAAAATTCTCCTCCAAGTCCCAACCAATGTTGGAGGTGAATGATCAGTATGTGACTGAACCAACTGAGGTTAGCAATGCCCTTGCTGATCATTTTCCAAAGGTATCATGCAAGTGTGAAGCAGCTCCTGGTCCCCATTATAGAAGCATTGAAGAAAAGAAAGTTTTAAATTTTACAACATGAAGGGAAGAGTCATACAATTCTCCTTTTACAGAAAGAGGGTTTGATTCCACACTTGCTGCATGTAATGACACAGCCCCTGGACCCAATGGAATTCCATGTACAATGTTTAAATTTGTACCTGATAATATAGAGTTAATTATTTTAAGTTTTATCTACACAATATGGCATGATCATAGTTATCCAAGTGTTTGGAAACTAGCTACTATTTTAGACTAATTAACACATGGTAAGGACAAGTTTTTAGCTGCAAGCTATCGACCAATTGCATTGACTTGTTAATGTAAAATCATGGAGAAGATGGTCAATGCAAGATATATGAGGTGCCTGGAAAGAAGGGTATTTTATCAACTATGCAGTGTGGATTTAGAAAATGCACTCAACGACTTAAGTGTTGATATGACTTGACTCCTCTATTAGTGAAGCCTTTGCTTCCAAACAGCATCATGTAACAGTCTTTTTTGACCTTGAAAAGGCATATTATACTGCATGGAGATATGATATGCTCAAAATCATTCATAATTTGGTATTACAAGGAGAGCTACCATTGTATATTCAATCATTTATTTCACATAGATTTTTTAAAGTGAGAGTGAGGGAAGGTCTTTCGGAGAGAAAAGGTTAGGAAGGAGTTCCACAGGGTAGTGTGCTAAGTGTAAGCCTATTTGCACTTGCTATTAGTAGGATATCCCCTGTCATTCCTCAATATATTTTCTTGGCCCTATTTGTTGATGACATCTCCATATCCTTTGCTGGAGCTAGAATGGCAGTTGCTGAGAGAAAATTACTCTCAATTGACAAAATTATTTAATGGGCTGATATGAATGGGTATAAATTTTTGCCAAGCAAAACTACAATTGTCCAATTCTGTTGTATCCGGGGAATACATCCAGACCTGAATATATACATGAAAGGTCAACGGATCCCATGTGTAGGTGAAGCTAAATTTTTAGGATTAATATTTGATTGTAGGCTTACATGGGTTCCTCACTTAAAGGCATTAAAATCTAAATGTCTTGAGGCTCTGAATCTTTTTAAAAAGGATTGTCCCATACATCATGGGGGGGCAGACCTCAAAACTTTTAAGATTATACAAGGCCTTAATTTTTAAAAAAATTAGTTATGAGTGTACATTATACTACTCAGTCACCCCAAGCCAATTAAAGATATTAGATTCTATACATCATGCTGGTATTAGAGCGTCCACTGAAGCATTTAGAGCTTCAGTTATCCCAATTCTCCTTGTTGATGCTGGAGAATTATCTTTAGACATTTACCAAAAGTCTTCTATTGTTCGGTATTGGTTAAAGTTGCAACGACTCCCTAACTCTTTAGCTATTCAGTTTGCAAGCCTTGTAAGGCTTTGAGTTGTACCCAAAATCTCCTCAACCTTTTGGCTTTCGAGTGAAACAATTATTAAACCGTCTTGACATTATTAAAATTAAGGTGCTTCCATTTAAGATATCACCAACTGTTCCGTGGAAATTACCAGATATAATTTTGTGAATATTTTATTGGTGTTAAAAAGAACATGACTGAAGAAAATATGGAATCAACTTTCATATATACCGATGGCTCCAAATCTAATGCTGGCGTTGGATTTAGAGTACAGTATATAGTAGTACTTTTAACTGTAGAGGTACACTTCCTCCAATATCTTCCATATTTACTGCTAAATTATATGGCATACTAACCGCTATTGAGAAAATAGCGTTAAAAGAGGAGGGCAATTTTACCATTTATAGTGATTCAAGAAGTGCCCATCAAGCTTTAGAAAGTTTTAATTCTAATAACCCTTTAGTTTTGAATATTTTAGAGTGGCTTTTAATTATTGGTCTGAATGGTATAACAGTTCGATTTTGTTGGGTTCTGGCACACGTAAATGTGTATAGAAATGAAGAGGCAGATTCACTGGCAAAGAGTACTGCAGCCGAGTTGTTACCAAGAAGGTATCCCATTCTCTGTAATGACTTTTTACCAGCAATTAAGAATTTTCTTTATAACAATTGGCAACAGCATTGGGATATTTTAATGGAAAATAAGAAGAGAGAAATTGCAATTGTTATATCCCCTTGGAGGTATAATGGGTGCCCCGAAAATGGGAGACTACTCTTTGTCGTTTCTGCATTGGTCACACGTGAATGACACGAGTTTCTGCTGGCTGGTCAATACCAACCATATTGCTACAACTGTTTGATACCCTTGACAGTGAGGCATTTGTTGACTGAAAGCCCCACTTATAGCACAGAAAGAAATAGATATCTGTTTGACACTTGGGGTGAAGATTGCAGGTTCATCCTTGCCAAGATACTTGCACATGATGTGTCGTACAATGCTAGTGGTATTTTTAAATTTATATCAGAAGCAGGTCTTCTTAATGTCATTTAGGTTTTTTAACATATTTAGTTTTCCGGTTTTAATTAAATATTCTTTTAATCTTTATTTATAATAAACGATATCGGCGTCAATGACCTTCGATGTCAGGGTGCCATAGAACTTCAAATAAGTCAATCAGTGCTGATATCTAAAAGTTCAAGACCTAGGCATATTTCATGACTGCAGCTTGTCTCTCAATGCCCAAATAAATAATGCAGTAAAAATTGCTGGTTATCATCTAAGAAATATTGCTTTTATAAAAAAGTACCTGGATGAATATTCTGTAAAGAAACTTGATAAACCTTGTAATTGCCAGAATTGGAAGGATCACTCTTATACTAATTGATCTACAAAATATCTAAGAGAGTTGCTACATATGTAATATATATATAATTACATGTTTAAAACACATGACCTAAGAGGTCACTGTGGAAGTAGGAGAGTGTGAGAAATGCCATAGTCCTGTCAAAACAGGATGCGAATGCCAAACCTCAGCAATGTAACATTTTTCATGAAGAGTAAACACAACCAAGCCGTGAGAAAGAGTTGTCTCTGAGAACGGAACTAAGTACCTTCCGGTATTAATGTTGTGTTTACAATAAATCATTAAGTGCTGAGATAACTAATTAAACTTTAACATCAATATGGATATTTGTGGTAGTTCTTACTTAGATGTCATACGGAATGGTCATCCGACCAAACCATCTATACTCCTGTGATGGAGATGTTAATAACTGTTTTTAAAGAATAAACTATTTTAAAGTTAACTTACCTAGACTTTACTTGAAGATGTAACATACCAAGTCTAATATACAACACATTGAAGGTGACATTTGATGGGAACCCAAATGTGTGTTAATAACAGTAGCACACCAATAAATGGTGGCAGCGAATAAAACTCTAAGAACCAGAGAAAGATCTTCAAGAAATCAACAATTTTGACTATGTATCTACGTCCACCGAAGAAATTAAAACATTTAATACCAACAAATAAATGTTAAACAAACTGAGGAACTGGATCTTCAATCAACATCCTAAGAAAACCAAGGACTGACATTCAACGTTTACTAATCATTGAAGAAATATATCCAGGAAGCACTACATTCAACGGAAATCGGACCGAAAACATTCACCCAAACATCAATAAGAAGAAACAATCCAGTAAGAGAGAGAGGAAATGACGAAATCACCCTGCGCCCATGTAAACCGAAGCTAAGTACATTTTCTTTATTCATTTCAGTTTTAGACAGTGAAGTGTAGTTATCACGAGTCAATCGTCCATTATTGTTGGGGTGAGTTGTTTGCTAATCTTTAATTTTCTTTCATTTAAGGAAACTGTATTCAACTTCGAATTCTCGTCTAGAATTTTTTTTCTCTGTGTGCTAATTCCGTTTTCTTTCTGAAGTTCTCGGGAAATATTTTTATATTAGTGTCATTGTTTTGGGGGATTTTGTTATAATCTTTATCATTTAGTGCTTATGCGTTTACGCAGTGGACGTCTGTATTCTTAATAGATATTTTGATAGGATTGCAAAGAGTCGTAGAGATAGAAAAAGAAGTACAGTAAACATGGCGCCTCCTGTGAGCCCCACCCCTGGACCGAGTAACCCAACCCCAGGACATGGTAACTCCCCTACCATTGTGATACTAGTAAATGCTCACTCTGCAATCCTTCCTTTTCAAGGTCGGGTTAATGGGTTCTTGCCTCAGAATGTGGAGTCATGGATTTCATCCGTCGATGCCCATTTGAATGCTAAACAGATTATAGACCCATTTGTACAATTACAAGAAGTTAAAAGTTTTATAGACTTTTCTAAAGGAGATGCAGTTACATGGGATGATTTCAAAGTTAGGCTACGTGCGGTCTATGGAGGTGAAGAAGCCTTAGATGTGGTTTTAACATTAAGAAATACACTTAATCAAGCCACTATGACTCTGCTTAATGTTACTGAGAGAGCAGCTCTCATAGCCGATAGGCTTAACGAGTATCAAGATATTTTAGGTAATTCCACTTGGGTTACTAGAGACAACATCTCCATGAAAGATTTCTTACGATTAATGTATTTAACTTGCATGACACTTATGTTGCCTGAAGCTTTAGTGCGGTGTTTTGATAAAAAGTTAACGCCAGCAAGTACGGAATTGGATGTATATAAACAGATAAAGAAACACATGTCTAAGTGTCCTGATCTTGATCCCGTGTTTACACAAGTTTTTGCAAAGAATGAAACTAAGCCACAACAAGTAAATGTAGTTCATAATAGTCAAGTTGCAGGAATGACGTGTTATAATTGCAAACGTCAAGGTCACTTGATTGCAGACTGCAGAACGAGATTCTGTTCGTTACATAATAGTTCTACTCATTCATATAGTCAGTGCTACTCGCGTAAGACACAACAGAATCCTAGAAACACACAGTCAATTCCACAGTCAGTTCCATATGGAAATAAAAAGAAAAATCCTCAGTTCAATAAGAAGAAACAGCCAAACGTCAATGTAGTTCAAAATCAGAAACAAACAAATAGTTCTTCGAATAACGCTGATCCTGGGTCGTCAAACCAGAACTCGCAAGGTCAGACTAATTTTCAGAATGTGCAGAGCAAAGCAAATACCACATAATTAACTCCAGTGGGGAAGAGAGTGATGTTGGGTCAAGGTCATTCATGTCAACATCAGTATTATTGCATAATCAATTTAATGTTTTATCAGATCATTGTGAGGCAATAGATTTTCCTATGAAACACATGGCCGAATTAAATAAATCAGTGCATGCTCCTGTAGATTTGCAACGAATTCACACAATAATAAGTCAAAATGAGTTACGACCAACATTATATGCTGTAAATTTAGAACACCGATCCTTTACATTGTTTTTTGACTCTGGTAGTCCACGTAATATCATGGATTTGAGGACACATCATTTGTTGTTTTCGAACTTCCCAATAGAAAAGTCTGTCGGGTATAGGAAATAATGAATTAAATGTAATAGGCGTAACTCATGTTCAGTTCAAGGTCGGTAAGCGCACGATTGCCGATACATTTGTTGTTGTACAAAACATTGATATGTATCCAGCTGTAATTATAGGATACCCATCTATGGGCAATCAAAACATTATCTTAGCCCCTGCTAAGCACGGCGTGTATATCAAAGAAAAATTCTATAAGTCTTCTAATACCTTAAAATCAGTTTTGGATAAAAAGGAGACAATAAATAAAACAGTGACGTACGTTGAAGAACCAATAACTTGTCTCACTAATAAAGAAATAATATACGCGACCCAACAGAATTCTCGTTCATCCGTAATATCATCTTGCACGCAATCTATCGAGCCGAACGTAACTTCAAATTTAATAGTGCAAATAAAGAGAACATTACCAGGATCTGAAATATTAATCCTTTCCGACACTTTGCAAACTAACGGATTGTCTGTCACACAAGCTATTTATACAGTAGGCTCACATCAACAATGTAATATTGAAGTCTGTAATCATTTAAATACCACTTTAGTAATTCACAAAAATTAACATATCTTAGATGTAGAAGTTTATAAACATCGTATTCTTACCGTTGCTTAAATCAATCACGCTCAATCAGTTGCGGATGAATCCCTTTTGCAATTTATTAAAAATAAAATTAGTAAAGACATTCAAGAAGAAAAAATTCAGCAGAAATTTTTTGGACTTTTAACTGAGTATCATGATGTTTTTTCCACTACGGATGGATCCTTAGGAAAAACAGATGTGATCGAGCATCAAATAAGGTTAAAGGACAAGCAGAAAATTATCTATGTACCCTCGTACAGACTCCCTATGAAATTCCAGAAAGAAATAAATGATGAAGTAGGTAAAATGCTAGAAGAAGGAGTCATTAGGAAATCGAACAGCCCTTATAATTTTCCATTAATAGTTGTACCGAAAAAAGATCGAACATGGCGTATCTGCGTAGATTTCCGTCGCTTGAATGAGGAAACGATCCCTGATCGATTCCCAGTGCCATGTACTGACGATATTTTATCTTTGTTAGGTCAGAATAAATATTTTACCAGTTTGGACTTACTTAAAGACTTTCACCAGATATCATTAGAAGAAAATAGTATCCCATACACAGCCTTCAGCACAGCCAGGGGACATTATGAACAGGGAAGGGTTTCACCGGGCGTCACAGGTATCTCCCCAGAAATAGATTTTTCCTTCGTCAAAATCCCTTTTCTGGGTCGACCTGTGACGCCCGGTGAAAATATACCAGAGAAGGCCTTCCAAGCCCATAAAATAAAAAAAGGTTAAATTAAAAACATCATGTACAAGTGGAGGTTACTATATTATTAAGGAATGTAAAATAACATACACAATTACCAAAACCCTTAGGTGTAAAATAGAAAATTGCCATAAATGGGACATAGTAAGAATACTGTACAAACAAAATGAAGCAAAGTAGTACAATCACCACAAAACCCAAAAGCCTTAAGTAGCTAAAAACGTAGTAATGCTATGAATGGCATAAGACAAAGTAATACCCAAGGGTAAGGCTATATACAATTCAAAAGGTAAGCAACCAACATTAACAAGGCAACAATTACATAACGCTAGATATGGGGCTAATCAAATTCACCGAGGTGAGAGGCATCATGGTGAGAGTGGCAGGTAGGAGGGAGAAGGAAGAGAGTTGGATGAAAAGGAAGAAAGGTAAGAGATTATTCAGGGGAGATTACACTCCCAGCAGCAATAGTAGTAAATTTAAGGGCCTGTAAGTTCTTTAAATAGTGGCATTTGAAAACCATAGGGGATTTCCAACCCGTATACTTTTTAAGGTCATCAAAATCCCTGTTCTGGAAATAGTTGATGGAGGTTGCTACAGCCCGGATATCATGTGCATGTGGAAAGGATTCCAGGTTAGCTTGCTTGATAAAGTAAAGGATTTGCCTGCTGATGCCTTGGATGGAGATAGTACCTCCTTGTTCCCTGACAAACAAGGGGCCAGACGAGCGTGTGACAGTTCTAGCTAAAAAGGCCCGAAGTGTAACAACTGGACACAGAGAAGCATCCTGGAGAAGAGGAACAATTTTCCAAGGGGACCATCTATTTTGTGGGTCCTCATTTTTAGCTAGGAAAGCTCTATCTGGAGAGAGTAGGACTTCTGACGGAAGGAAATCTAGGTTTTCAGGATTACGGGAGAGAGCTGCTAATTCTGAAATTCTGGCACCTGAGGCCATGGCTGTAAGAAACAGGGTCTTCCTAAGAAGCGAAATGTAGGAGCAGGATTCGTTATCGGTGTCTGATGCTAGCCTTAAGAGACGTCGTTCAGAAACCATGGGACCTTTTGTGGACGAATAGGTCTAAGCCTAGCACAGGCTTTTGGAATGGATGAAAAATATGAATCTGCTAGGTTAATATTGAAGCCGACCTGAAAAATCTTTTTCAGGGCTGATTTAATAGTGGTGATAGTACTAGCAGCTAGGCCCTTGTCAAATAGGGACCTAAAAAACGAAATGGCCAAGTTAGGGGTCATTCGGGTATCGTCTGAATTCTTTAGAAATTCTGCTAGTTTCTTAACAGCCGAATCATATTGCCTAAGTGTTGAGTCCCTCTTGTCTGATTCGATAAAGAGGACATTTTCTGGGTCGATGTTTGCATCCTTGTGGGCTGCAAATTTCATGAAATCCACAAAGTTAGGGTTTGTGCTATTCTTGAGGAATTTGACACAGTCTGTGTTTGGACCACTTGTGTCAGCTTGGGGTATGGGATCCGGAAGGGACGAAGTTTCAACTCTAGAAGGAGAGGAAACCAATTGCTCTTTGGCCAGTTTGGTGCCACCAAAGCTACTGCTCCTTTGAATGAGCGCAGTTTGGGCAAAACTTTCATCAGAAGATTCACCGGAGGGAATAGGTAAATCTTCTTCCAATGGTTCCAGTCCAGGGTTAATGCGTCCATGGCATAAGCCTGAGGGTCCAGGTTCGGGGCCACATAGCAAGGAAGCTTGTGGTTGAGTTGTGTCGCAAACAAGTCTACCTGGAGACCCGGAACCAGCCTGGATATCCACCGGAATGAATTCATGTCTAGGGACCATTCTGATTCCAGTGGTTTCGTCTTGGATAGGGCGTCCGCTATCACGTTCTGGACTCCTGCCAGGTGAGTTGCTGACAGAAACCAGTTCTTTTCGGTTGCCAAGGTGAAAATCATTACCAGGATCTGATTCAGGTTGGGAGATTTTGATCCGCCTCTGTTTATGCATTGGACTACTGCCGTGCTGTCTGAGACTATCCTGATATGAGTTGACTGTGGAGTGGATAGCCGTTTTAAGGTTAGGAATACCGCCATGGCCTCCAACACGTTTATGTGGAACTGTTTCATAGTGGGGGACCAGGAGCCCTGAAACATCTGGTGTTGAGAGTAGCCCCCCCCAACCACTGAGAGACGCCTCTGTGTGAATCGTCACTCGGGGAGGAGGAAACTGCAGAGGAACGGATTTGGATAGGTTCTCTGGTTTTGACCATGGCCGGAGTCTTCTTATTAATACCGAGGGGATCGTTGATATTTTGTCCCTTAGGCGAGTTGTTGCTCTCTTCCTCCAAACTTGGTTGATGTCCTTGAGTTTGGCTTTTAGTAAGAGGTCTGTTACTGAGGCGAATTGAAGTAAGCCGAGAACCCTTTCTAAGGCTCCTCTTGATACCTGTTTGTTTTTGATGAACCGTTTTGTCTTTGACACTATCTCTTTGACCTTTTTGGGGGGAAGAGATAGTTTGTGATTTGTGAGGTCCCAGCGAATGCCTAGCCATTCGAATTGGCTTGCTGGTTGTAGGCGTGATTTCTGCAAGTTGACTTGAAATCCCAGTTTGTGTAGGAACTGAACCACCTTGGTTGTAGCCTTGTGGCATTCCTGAACTGTCTGTGCCCAAATGAGCCAGTCGTCCAGATAAGTTATCAGCATAATTCCCTGGCTCCTGAGCTGTTCTAACACCGTCTCCCCCAACTTTGTGAATATTCTGGGGGCAATGTTGAGGCCGAAGGGCATCACTTTGAACGCGTAGGATTTCTTGCCTAGGCGGAAGCCGAGGTAGGGGGAGAAGTTTCTTGCTACCGGGACGTGATAATAAGTGTCGGTAAGATCGATAGAGGTGATGACGGCCCCACGGGGAAGTAAGGTCCGCACCTGAGAGACAGTCAGCATACGGAACCTATTGCAAAGAATGTAGGAATTCAATTTTGACAGGTCCAGAACTACTCTCAAGGCGTTCGAATTCTTTTTCGGAACTGTGAACAGGCGTCCTTGAAATTTCAATGATCATACTCTCTTTATGGCTTTCTTCTTTAGTAGGTCTTTCGTGTACTCCTCTAGAATTGGAGTGGGCTTCTGAAAGAAGGTCACTGTAGGGGGTGGGGAACCCTGTGACCACTTCCAGCCCAGGTCTTTGGAGACTATACTGTGGGCCCAAGGACTGAAGGTCCATTGGTCTCGAAACCGGTATAGTCTCCCTCCTACCTGATCCGTCTCATTGGTTGGGGTTAAATTTCGCTCCTCTACCTCCTCGGGAACCTCTGGCTCTAGGTCCGCCTCGTTGACGGAACTGACCTCTAGCCCTGTTGCTTCCGGGTTGCCTAGGGTATCCTCGAAAGGACCCTGAGGCTTCGAAAGCTTGATTGAAAGCAGGGGAGGTCATCCATGTGGCCATAGAAGCAGGTTGGGTACCTTGAGGGGCCGGAACAAACACGATCTGTTGCGGAGGGGCGGCCTTGGAGGTAGACGGAGTTGAAGACTGTGGACCAGGAGATTGGCGATGCTGGCCACGACCGGTTTTATATGGGGCGTAGGATCTCTGTTTCTTCTTAGAGAAAGGTTGCCTGATAACTGGCTCAAACTTTCGTTTGCTAGAGAGGCCCCATCTGACTTGGAGGTTTTGGTTAGCCCTCGCAGCGTCTTGGAGGACTTTATCCACCTCTTTCTGAGGGAAGAGAGTTTTACCCCAACAGGAGGAGGTAATAAGTCTGTTAGGCTCATGCCTAATAGAAGCCTCAGTGAGAACGTGTTTCCTGCAGTTCGTTCTCGCAATCCAAAAGTCATGAAGGTCTATTTGAAAAGTCTGTAGAAGACTTTTCGCCAGTGCCCGAAAGAGTGGTTCCTCATTATAAAGGGAAGCTATCAACTCAGAGGACACCAGAGAGTTGAGTGACCTTGCTAGCCTGTTTCTTGTCTCAAACTCCGTTTTCAGCAAGTGATCCGGGAGCTTGGGGAGTTTCTCTGAAAAGAGGGAGGAGGCGCAGTCCGGGTCAAGTTTACCCACAGTAAAGGTTGACGAGGTATCTTGCCAAAAATCGATTGGGCCTGGCACAAGGAGAGAGGTGGGGTCCGTCTCCTTAAGGGTTGGCATAGGGATGCCGTCCTTGATGGCTTGGACGGTCAACTCCGCTACTTTCTCCGTAAGAGGAGCCGTGATAGTCGGAGGTGTCATAAAAATGGTGTAAGCACCTTTGTGGGGGGTCGACTTAGAGTTAACGCATCCCCATTCCGAGAGTGTACGAGCCCAGACAGCTTGGGCTTGTTCCTTAGGAAATATCACTGTCTCCTTCGGCACTTTGTCCATTTGGACGAGGGCATGTTCCTTCAGGTGAACAAACCCATTGAAAGGAAACTGGAGGTCAGGGGGGGGGGGTAGAACTCCAGGTCTTCCAAAGGGCGGGTACCCAAGCCTTCCAGAGTCAGGGTGCCGTCCAAGTAAGGAGCATGTCGAGCAAACCGCCAAGGGTTGTTCTTATCTAACGGCGGTAGCTTTGAGGTGTCAGGGCCTACGGGCGGAGCTGGTTGAGATCCGGAACGGAGAAGACTAGCCACCATGTCTTTGAGCTCCGTCATTACAGCAGAGTGCTTCTCCAATTTTGACTCCATCATTTCTTTTACCATAGACATGGTTACAAGGGGGTCCGAGGAGCTACCCGCAGCTGAAGCCTTGGCTTTAGCGGACTTACCCCTCTCTCCTTTAGAAGGAGGAGGGGTTTTTGACATCACTGGGATGTCGGGAGCTGAGGAAGGTCCGGGGACCAGTGACATGGCTGGAGGCGAAGCCGGATTAATGGGTTTGGGTTTTTGTTTTTTAATTGGCTTAACCTTGGGGCGGACCGACAAGGAACCTTCCCAAGGAGAAGCCGAAGGCTTGTCAAAGCCAAGGAAGGAAGAGGAAGAGGAAGGAGTAGGAGAGAGAAAAGAGTTTGCCGGGTCCTCCACACCACTTAACTGCTCATCCATCGGTTCGATGTGTATGTCCAAAGCGGAGACGTCGCCAGAAAGTTGGTGTTCCTCTTCCGACGGCAAGGCCGCTCTGATAGCGTCGATCAAGGAAGTAGCCAGTTCGGTAGGTACGGCGGCTGAGGGAGATCCAGGGAAAAGCCGGGAGGCCATGTCCCCGTCCAGCAGGTAAGGGCAGCCTTGGGGGGCGTTCCTCCCAAATCCAGAGACCCAGGTCCGAAGGCTGGATCTGGCCGTTTTGAGAGAATCCTCGTCAGCCCGAAAGAGGAGGGTGATGTTAGAACGAACTAGAAAGGCACGGAATAAAAACAGACTCAAGTTAAAATTAATTTATAAATAATTGAACTCGTCTACAAACAAAGAAATCTCAAAACAACAATAACAGTATGAATGGTACCATTGAGAATCTTACCTCATCATTGAGGAGAAGGGACGAGAGCTCATAGCAGAGCGAGCAAGACTCCGGGAACCAGACCATATACGGGGTCTGGCCTGCTTCCCGGGCGAAGGAGATCGCACAGTGGGCAAGAGACCGGCAGACGTCATGGCCCACCAGATCCGTAAAGGTCACCAAACAACCCTTGGAGGCACAGCAAACTTTCTGTAATATAAAGAATTATATAAATACAAGAACTCCCGGAGGCTCTAACTTAACCTAAAGGTTAGGTAATATGCTTAACAGTAAGAGCTAAGGTTAAAAGGGGGTTCTATATGTGTATTAATGGGTTCGTGAATACATAGGGAGCCGGAGCTCCACTGTAATTACTGCATCGAGAATAGGATGTGTTTAGAAAAGGGGATACTCCGTAGTGCGCCGGAGTGCCTTATGTGTGAATTCACGAGGAGCCAGAGCTCCTGAGTAATTACAGTAATATACATTGAAATTAACCGTAGTGGCAAAGTTGGAAAGCTCTGTAGTGCGTCGGAGTTCCGGGTGGGGGGGGGGGGAAATATGGCCCTTGATATAAAAAAGATCCGGATAAGATCTCTGGTAGGGAGCCTACCGGAGAGTCAAAAGGGGGAGAGAGCGGAGAATAGGGGTTTGACGTGTGACGGGGCCGTAGCCGGAGTCAAGGTGCTGAGGGCCATCGAGGGGAGGGATTCCCAGTCGAAGGGGAGCACCGGAGTAATAGGAAAGTAATGTGTTCCCAGCTCAAGTACGTTAGCGGAAAACTATGACGGAGCTCCGGAATAGTGGGGTCCAGACCCAATGCCCAGGCCGGAGCGGGGAGTAGGGTGGGACTAAGAGGGAGGGGGAACAACGTGGCGGCTCGAGAGCAGGCCAAGCTAACCTAGAATATGAGACTCTTAACACTACAGGACCTATGTAAAATATAATCACTAGCCTATTAGAAAGAACAAAGTAACCTGGTAAAATTAATTATAAATAAATGAACTCGTCTATCAACAAAAAGAATAATCCCAGAAGGGGAGAGATATAGAGGGGGAAAACCAGAAAATATTCCGAAACAGTAATGAAACAGAAAACGGGAAACTCCAGCCTCTCACACTCGAAGGTTACTAAGCTCTATCTAGAATGAACACGAACCCAATAAAATCACGTAACACATCTGTCCGTAAAGTACAAAATAAATATTCAACGAAGAATAGCGAAAGGGGAAAATGGACACTCTGAACGATGAAATTACGAAGAAAAAACTCGTAAAGAGCTAACACCAACCCTCTGGGTAGGGAACCAAACTATAATGAAACCCCGAACGCTATTCTTCGTTAACACAAGAAACGGACTCGGAAGCGACTCATAAGTACTTAAAAGTAAAAACAGCGGTTCTAAATGAATGGCACAGGGCCAATAATCTAACTTGAGATTAAAAAGAACCTAGCATGACAATAAATACCCGAAGGCATGTAAACAAGCGATAACAATGGCCGCGTAGGACGCGGGGCGGCATCAAGCCGAACGCACTAAAACACACGCAATATGTAATAAGGCGTACAAGCCCGGGTCAAAAATAATGCCAAAACAATCTATGGTACTTAACATTGGTGCAGGTGGAAGGAGAGCTTCAGACATGGCGAAGAAATCCAAAAAAACAAAGCAAAAATAGCGCACAAAAAACAAAGGCAGCGTCGCAAAACGAGTCCAAAAAGAAGGATGTGTAGATGGTGCTCGGGTCGGGCGTCGGTGGAGTGGATCAGGTTGGTTTGGTTAGTGCTGCTATAGCGGCTCATCCCTTATTGGTGAAGGAATTATCTAAATGGAAGACGACCTGTGAATAGTGGTTTTCACACGCCCTATCTTTATACACGACGCCCTTAGGGTGCTCGCGCGAAGGTAGTAACCTCTGCATTCCATGCTTTAACTTTCTCTGGTATATTTGGAAGTATTTATATCAGAAAAGTGACAAGAAGGACCTTTTCACCGGGTGTCACAGGTCGACCCAGAAAGTCTATTTGGGTTTTACGGTGTCAAGCCAAGGTCTTAAAGTAGTCCATGATAAGGTGTCGGCTATCCGTAACTTTCCGATACCTACTATTGTCAAGGGAATACAGCAATTTCTGGGTTGTAGTGGATATTACAGGCGTTTTATACGCAATTATTCAATAATAGCCGCTTCCTTAACTGATCTTACGAAGAAGGGCGTAGATTTCATATGGTCTGAGCAGCATCAACAGGCGTTTAATACCTTGAAAGATGAACTGTGTAGTTCTCCTATCTTAAAATTTCCTGATTTCGGTAAGGAATTCTTCATTGCAACAGACGCCTCAGACTTAGGAGAAGGTGGGGAACCCTCGTTTATCGCGGTAGATAGGTTCCAGACCCGGCCGCGATAGGTGAAAATCCGCGAAGTAGTGACACCATATTTACCTATTTATTTAACATGTATATTTTTGCTTCGATTATATTGATTATTCAGTACAGTATGTCGATTTTGTTATTATCAATGTTTTACTTAATTTTTCTTAGGACTTCCAAATGAAATGTTTTTCTTTATTACGCCGCCTGAAACGGCGTCATAAAGTACGCTCAGTAAACAACCACGCTCAGAACAAAGAAGGCATTTAACGTGCATGATGAAAGGGATAAATAATGATATTTACAGTAAAAGCTTTTAGAAAATATGTTATTACAAATATTATTTGCTGTATCTATATAAAATCATACAGTACATACTGTACGTAGCAAAGCAGGAAAACAATTTACGAGAGAGAGAGAGAGAGAGAGAGAGAGAGAGAGAGAGAGAGAGAGAGAGAGAGAGAGAGAGAGAGAGAGATTGTTTTACGTACGTAAATGTAAATTTTAAACAAAAAAAAATATGATAGGTTACAACATGTATACTCTTCAGACTTTTAAAACCTTCCCTTTAACTTAATGCATACAGTACTAAACTAAAACAGGCACAAATATTAAAATGTTAGAATATTAAAGTAAAAAATAAAGATTGTTACTGTACTCACCACGAAAGAAGTTCAAGAAAAACTTGAATGATGATGGCGATGAATTTGCTGCACAGTAAAAATGATGATGATGAAGCTGATGATGTCTTCTACTGTGCAGCCAATGATAGTAGTATTTTACGTCTCTTCAGACGGAGGTGTCTTTTCCTGGGACACCTCTTCAACTTCTTCCTGGGAAACTTCTTCAATTTCTTCCGAAGGCGTACTAGCAGGAGGAACTGGCTCTTTTTTGCGAGGATGGAAGAATATTGTGATCGGAAGTTGCTGCCGCTGCTTCTTTTTTCGCTCTAAGAGCATCCTGTAGGGAGTCATGATGTCATCGACCTTGTTGGAGAATTGCATAGACCGAACCATATCCTCGTCTAACTCTTGCAACATTTCTTTCGCCTCCTTCATTTGGTTGCAGAACTTGGCAAGCCGTTCTAATGTTAAGCCCGTTTCTTCGACATTTTCTTGGGTCTCTTCCTGCGTTTCACTCTCTTCTTCACTGGCTGATTTCGTCAGGTCTTCTAGGTCTGCGTCAGTTAGCGGCTGGGAATGGCAGTCCAACAACTCGTCGACGTCTTCAGTCATCATGTCGCCAAACCCGTCACCTCCAATTATGGCAGCCAACTGCACAGATTTCCGTATTGCAGAGTGTTGGATTTCAGACGGAGTAAATCCCTCGTCGTCGTAAACAATCTGGGGCCACAACTTCTTCCAGCTCGCAGGTTTCATCTCTTGCAGTGCCTTCTGAATATTCTTCAGGCACATGGCTATGGTGTACGGCCGCCAGTACGCCTTCAAGTTAAAATCTTCATCCTCATCATCTTGGGCAGCATCCACACACGCAACGAGGTCTGCCAAGGTATTCTTCGTGTAGAGGGCCTTGAACGCCCTGATAACCCCCTGGTCCATCGGTTGAATTAATGACGTGGTGTTGGGTGGCAGGAACTCAACCTGAACGCCCTCACGCGACAGGTCAGTTCCGTGTCCACCAGCATTATCCATAAGGAGAAGGATCTTGAATGGCAAGCCCTTCTCTAAGAGATATTCACTGACTTGCGGGATGAAACACTGGTGGAACCAGTTGGAGGTCAGCATCTTCGTAATCCATGCTTTTGGATTATGCATCCAGTACACGGGAAGGAAATTCTTTTTATTTTTCAAAGCGCGAGGATTTTTCGACTTATAAATAAGCCCCGGCTTTAGCAAAAATCCAGCAGCATTGCCACACATCACGAGGGTAACGCGATCCTTGAATGCTTTAAAGCCAGAGGCTTTGGCTTCTTCTTTGAACAGGAAAGTTCGCGACGGCATTCTCTTCCAAAACAAGCCGGTCTCATCCATATTAAAGACTTGTTCCGGCTTGTATCCACCTTCGGCGATAATATTCTTGAACGTCTGGTTCACGTAAGTTTCAGCAGCGGCAGTGTCAGCGGAAGCAGCCTCGCCATGCAGGGAAACGCTTTTCAGGGCGAAGCGTTTCTGAAACTTCGCGAACCATCCTTTGCTGGCGGAAAAACATAGTTTCTGACGCTGGGAATCAGTGGATGTCCCTGGTTGAGGTTCATCTACATCATCTTCTTCTTCAGCATGGTCGCCATCATCGTCTTGAGGTTCCTTTGCCGCAAAATTCTCATACAAGCTCAAAGCCTTTGTTCGGATGGTGTTCGTATCCAAGGCTATGTTCTTCTTCCGGCAGTCGGCAATCCACACAGCTAAAGCACCTTCCATGCGTACGATCGTTTTATTACGCGTGGTAACGACTCGCTTCGCTGATCTGCTAAAGGTGATTGCAGCCGTCTTTCTAATGTTCGCCTCGTCCTTCTTGATATAGCGAACGGTGGATTCATTGATTCCAAAATGGCGGGCTGTGGACACATAACTTCTACCGTCTTTTAACATATCGAGAAGCGTCACCTTCTCAGCAATCGTCATCATCCTTCGGTGGCGTTTAGGCTCACTACCAGCCTTAGTAGAAGCAGAACGCTTGGGAGGCATTGTATAGTAGGGTTTAACAGAAAGTTCAACAAAAAGTTCAACTTAAAACAGTCACGCACAGCACAGATTAAAGTTCACAAACTTAACAACGTCTACACAGCGATACGGCGGGAGAGAAAGTGACCGCGAATACGTAGATGCTGGAAGTTGGAGATGCGGGCAAAACACCAATCACAGGCTAGATAACAAAACTTGAGTTCTGATTCGTCATCTATCAGCGCTTGAACCAATCACAACCCGTCTTATATGCTACGTAGGTTACCAATTCAAAGTACAAGATACCCTGCGTACAGTATACTGTACAGTAATAATAATAATAATAAATAAATAATGATACTGTAATAATAATAATAATAATAATAATAATAATAATAATAACAACAACAATAATAATTTTAATAACAACAACAACAATAATAATAATAATAACAATAATAATAATACAGCTTTACGTACGCTATTTTACGCTTTTGTTGTAGGATGTGTGTCTCTCTCTCTCTCTCTCTCTCTCTCTCTCTCTCTCTCTCTCTCTCTCTCTCTCTCTCTCTCTCGTACGCTTATTCGAAATGTGATTTTTGCAACAAAGAATATTATTGGATGCAGTACTACGTACGTACTGTATACATACAAAAGATTCATGGAAAAGAAGCACATCCATTACATTTGTAGTACAGTAGTAGCCATCAGCAGCCTTACACCATTCTAATATGGTATGACTGCATCTGATTTGCGTTTCATGTTCGATTTAATTTTACTACGTACTGTAAACAGTACTGAATTATCGTATGATCACATTCTCTTTTCGTGTTTTATTTCTTTCTGTGCTTAATTATATGTCATATGTAATGCAATGAACAATCAGTAAGAGCAGATATTACTAATTACAGTATTAATGGAATTACAGGTAACGAAATATCATATTTGGGGTCTTCAGATATCGCGGTATTTTCGAAATTTCCGGAAAATCCGCGATATGTATATATATATATGGGTTATGAAAAAAATCCGCGAAGTGGTGAATCCGCGATGGTCGAACCGCGAAGTAGCGAGGGTTCACTGTATTGCTTCAGCAATATGAAAAACAATTTTTCCCGATAGCTTTTTATTCTCGAAAACTGAGAACTTTCGAAAGTAAGTATGCAGTAATAGACAAGGAAGGGCTAGCTATTGTTAATTCACTAGTGCATTTTAAGTTCATAATATACGGTTATCCCGTTAAGGTTCTTACTGATCATAAACCACTAACCGACTTCTTTAAAGGCTTCAGCCACAGCCCCAAACGAACTTGGTGGCATTTAATCATTCAAGACTTTGGCGTGAGAATCGGGTATTTACAGTACCAGGAATTCGTGTTTGTGCACTAAAATTATATCTTTACCAAGGTAACAAATATTTTTATTAGTTACTGTATTATAATAATCTATATTTTTGACAAAGGTAACAACTATTCTTCAACAAAGTTACCGAATCATATGTATATCAGTATTTTTTTTTGTTGGTACCATATAATCGTTTTCTAGCAATGTACCATATATGTGATCTGCATTTATCATGTATTTTTTCTTTGTTTTGACAATATCTGTTAAGTATGCATTATTATTATTTTAATGTGCATATTTGAACATTCATCATCATTTGCTTATGGCTAAAGTTAAAAAGAAAAAAAAATATATATATATATCCAGTCACACTCCTAGTAAACATATTTTTAACGTATTCAATAAATTGACGGTAGCTGACCGAGCTAATGTAATATATATATAATTATATGTTTAAAACACATGACCTAAGAGGTCACTGTGGAAGTAGGAGAGTGTGAGAAATGCCATAGTCCTGTCAAAACAGGATGCGAATGCCAAACCTCAGCAATGTAACATTTTTCATGAAGAGTAAACACAACCAAGCCGTGAGAAAGAGTTGTCTCTGAGAACGGAACTAAGTACCTTCCGGTATTAATGTTGTGTTTACAATAAATCATTAAGTGCTGAGATAACTAATTAAACTTTAACATCAATATGGATATTTGTGGTAGTTCTTACTTAGATGTCATACGATATGGTCATCCGACCAAACCATCTATACTCCTGTGATGGAGATGTTAATAACTGTTTTTAAAGAATAAACTATTTTAAAGTTAACTTACCTAGACTTTACTTGAAGATGTAACATACCAAGTCTAATATACAACACATTGAAGATGACATTTGATGGGAACCCAAATGTGTGTTAATAACAGTAGCACACCAATACATATTGTGCGGCTAACAAATCGTCCTGACACGAGAATAGTTACAGATGGTTTCAAACTATTAAAACCTAGATACATGTCTACTGTAGGATTTAGAGCCTTTAAATATGCGGCCCCGAGTCTATACAATAAGCTCCCACGAGACATCCGAATAATGGAAGAATTAAGGCTTTCAAGAGGAAATTGTAGACTTTCTTATTCTGCGAGTGTTTCAGCTGTGATGATCTAACAGTAAGCGAGCATTACGCATTGTGAAATGTTAAAGGCTCTCGAATGAACATCGTAAAACGACAATGAAGGTCCTGTATAGAGTAGGGTTCCCCTGCTGTACCGGACCAGATAAGCAGCCCTTAAAGTAAAGTAAGTTAAAATATTTGAATTGGAGAGAAAAAATGTTGAAGGGTTTGTAGCATTGGTGATATACATTGATCAGAGAAGTTTTGAGTTAAAGGTGAGGACTTTATCTCTATATATATACTGTAATTTTAAAGGTACTGTAAGAATATGAAGGCTTAATAGTTATTTTGTATTATTTCCATCTGCCTGAAAAGTGTATAATTCAGCATTTTAATATTTGAAGTCAAATTTCATGGAAATAAACAGGAATTTTTAAGTATAATCTAAGCTTTTTATGATTACCTGTGAATATTGATTCTTAGTTTCCAAATATTATGACTTCCTTAATCAGAATCATAGTTTTTGTAGATGGGTTTTCACTGGACACTTTTCCCCACTCGCCTCTTGGCACATAGCCTATGGGTGGCGGTCCCACACGTAACAGCGTGAGTTTGTTTTTACTTTGAGGTCAAGTTGGCACTTGTGAATTGATAAAATGTTACTATTGAAATATAAGTATGGAAATAATAGATTTTAGTTTAAATAGGTTTTTGTTTTGTGACTTAGGGAACTTTAATCTCTTATCATATACTAGTTTCTTTAGCATTTCTCCAATAGTTTCATCTTTCTCATTAATATTAACATATATTTAAAAATGAAGATGATATTTAAGCATAAATGACAGACATGTAAATATTAAAAGATTATTTTTCCAATTTTTAGGTAACTACTTTAAGATTAAGTAAAGCAAGTGGAAGTGTGACGGCTGTAACTGTGCCAGCTGTCAGTTTAGCGTCTACTATCCCTGTTGCAACTAGTGTACAACCTTTGACTGCACAGCTCTCACAGCCTCTCCCTATCACATCAGATGTTGTTGCCTTGCCTACTGGTCCGCCTCGGCCACCACCCCCACCCCAAGCACCTCAGCAAGCACCACCACATTCATTGGCTCCCCAATCGCAGCAAGTTGCTGTTGCACCACCAGGTTCAGCAGTTGTGGGATCAGTTGGAGGTGTGCAAGTTTCTTTGCCTCAGGCAACAGCTCTTACGGCAGTGTCTTTGTCAACAGTTACTCTAAATCCACAAATTGCACCAGCAACATCAATGGCTCCCTCAATGGCTCCCCCATCAGCACAAAATATGGCTATTTCCATGAGTGGTGCATCAGGTGGCCATCTTGTATCATATCCAATAATGACACAACCTGGGTTAAGGCCACAGCTGCAATAAATATTAGTGGCTGTCTAACTGATGGCTGTGTCATTTTAAATATATTATATGGTGATGAGGATATATTCATATGCAATGTTATCAAATATTTTATTGATTTTCTATTGTTACCTGTCATTTACCCAAGTTGATGTGAGGATCTCTTACTTTTAAACATATCCGTTTCATTTAAGAGAGGAAGCTGGATAACAGGTTTGTAATGTTAGTTCAGTATCATTGATATGATACTCACTTGATTAATCAGGATTTTGTATAAACTTCCTGGAATTTATGAGCTGTTTATTCTTTGATAATAAGCTTTGACTAGAATAAGAAATAGATAAATAGAAGTAACAATGCTTTCGGTTTTTCAGTCAAGGTGCATTCACACATAATTACCTCCGCCAACAAAGTTGTAAGGAAGTTGTTTACGCCCATGTTTGTGTGTGTGTTTGTAAACAGCTTCTTGGCCACAATTTTCATGAAACTTACTGGGATTAACTACTATGTAAAAAGCTGAAAATTATAAAATTTTGGAAAGTCAAGGTCACAGTCAAGCAAACTGTCCAATTCACATAATCAGCCATAAGGTTGGACATCATTGTCACAGAGACTTCAAACTTGGTTCATATTTGAGTGTATGAAAATCCACGCCAATTAGTACATGTTAAGGTTAAAGGTTAAGGTCAAGAATTAAGCTTCCACGTCGGAGGTCTGTGCTCTACTGAGTGCCCCTCTAGTTGTGAATGCACCTTAACTGAAAAATAAAAATCATTTACAGTAATTATATAAGACTAAATACAGCACAGCATACTCAGTTGTATAAGAGGGAAGTTCAAGTTTAGAATGATACTGTTTTATAAAATTTAATTTTCAAGAGATTGTGTAATAAGGATACTTTTCTATCTTTTTGTGTTACATACTTGTAATTACTTTCTTGTTTTTTTCTAGTTGTACTGTATTAGGAAGATGAGGGTCTGGAAGAGTCATTCAGGGTAGATCCATTATTCATGGTTTTCAGTATTCACTGGTGTGAGTGTTACCTAACTACTGTGAATGGCAAGGTCGAACTAATTTAGTTTTCCTCCTCATTTTGATTATCATAGACCTGAGCCTTCAAAGTTAGTGATACAGGCTCCTTCCATAGTTTTGTAATGGGTGAAGACCTTGCCAATCCCTACGCAGCACAGGATCAGTCACAGCTGTATGTACTGTAAACCCCTGTGCAGAAAGTTTTCAACTTATGGAAGAGAGCTATTATTACAACACGTTGTAACAAAAGTTTTAATGCAAGTCGTGATACATCTAAATTTGTAAGTGCAGTAGTAAAGGCATGATCTGGGGCATAAAAAATACCGACGTGAAAAACTATCTAGAAATAAAGATGAATCTTGTAGTTCATATATATGAAAATAAATAAAATGAAATGATAATAAACAAAATCCCTTACCTATACTGCTGTGGTTGGCTTAACATAATGGTCACTGGGATATGCCATTAACTCCAATTTTCCATCCAAAGAACTAACAGTCTTTCTATACCAATAATGGGACCACCATATTGTCTCATAATTACTTATTGATTTCATAGGGGCAGATCCCTGCATATTCTCAAGGATAAAATCTTTATCTTTGATAATCTTCGTGACAGCCAAATAGCCTAGTTGGAGTATGCAGCAAATGTTTGTCAGTTTTTCCCTATTTTGTCCATTTCATAATGTCCAATTTCACTTCCATGGGATGGCTTACTTTTCTTTGAAGTTCTGCTATTATTTTTCTGCTTTATAGTTGGGAGCCATATTGAAAGGTAAAGATACACGATCGAGAAAACTTACAATAAAAGGCACAGAGAACACAACAAATCCAGAACAGTGATTGAAGCTGATTTTTGCTCAGACGCCATAATTTTCCATTTTCTTTTGCAATCTTAAGACATATTCTTCTACCACACTCGCGGGAACTTGTCCGCCCCTTTGTATTTACGATGCAAACATTGTAAGTTGAAAGAATTTTCGTAATAATTTGTGGGAGATGCGTTATTTCCACAAAACTTTGTAATTTGATACCGTACACAGTAATAACTCTCCCTTCGTTATTTCGACATCCTTAAGTTTTAAACATAAAGATAAGATCCACATTACACTGTTTTATCTGACCTTATGTCGGTCTCCACATCGTACAATAATGATGAAGTGCAGTACTGTAACTGTACCTTACTGTACTATACAGGGTTGCTTAATAATATAGGGATGTGGCTTTTATAAAGTGATGGCAGATTATAAATACAGTACTTGTAGTATATAGGAAACGTATATGTCACATTATAGGACTAAAATCCAACCTGAAGTCTCTTGAAACCAATCAATTACATTGGCGGGAAGTTATTATACTCTGATTGGTCCACGTGAGTCTGTGCAATACAAGGCCTCTCTCAGGTATATATATATATATATATATATATATATATATATGTATATATATAATATATATGTGTATATATATATATATATATATATATATATATATATATATATATATATATATATTTATGTATATATATGTATACGGTATATATATTATATATATGTGTATATATATATGTGTATATATATATATATATATATATATATATATATATATATATATATATATATATATATATATATATATATATATATATATATATATATATATATATATATATATATATATATACATATATATATATATATATATATATATATATATATATATATATATATATATATATATATATATATATATATATATATATATATATATATATATATATATATATATATATATATATATATATATATATATATATATATATATATATATATATATATATATATATATATATATATATATATATATATATATATATATATATATATATATATATATATATATATATATACATACATATACACATATACATATACATACATGCATACATACATACATACATACATACATACGTACGTATGTACATACGCACATACATACATACATATATATAAACTGGTATGAGTCGGGTACATATAATTATGCACATGCAAAAGCTGTAAAGATGGTGTTAACTCACATGATCTCCACATGACTAAAGAACAGTGCCAAAGACTTCTAAAAGGAACTAGATGCTCTGTTTATAATTTACTGGGAACATTATAATATTAACAGTGACAGACACTGTGCTGCCTAGGAATTGGCATGGTATGCTCTGAGTGTACATAGTTAACAGACCACACTTTGCATAGGGACTGGTATGGCCTTGTCCAAGTATACAAATAGTGAGTTAATCCTTATGTAAACCAGTTATTTTCTTCATAATTGACAGAGGAATATTATGAAAACTTAATCAACTGACCATGCACTGCCTAGACATTGTTTACAGACCATACTTTGCATAGGGAAAGGTATGGCCTCCATATATGCCTGTTGACCTCAGTCTTGCAACATTTAAGGTTGGATTTGAATGATAGTACTGTAATGTTATTGGAGAGAGGGTTAGAACCTTCCTTATAGAAATAACTCTGGCTCAAAACAGAATTAGGTAGAATTAGTAAGGTATTTATAAGTTTCTCAGTTTGAGCCTATTAATATTGTGCCCTTTCAAGTATCTAATGATAACCCCTTTGAAGATAGTTTTTATGAAAGTTTTTATGGAAGCTCATAAATAGTTGGATGAAACTTGTGTAATGGAAAGGGAAGTTGCACCTCTGTATTTGGTAATCATTATTTCTTTGAAGTAAAGCTTAATATATAATAGAATTGGGCTCTTGGCTCTGGAGGGGAAAATTTAAGGTACTGGTACTGTAGTTGGTTTTCGGTTTATGCTGGAAGGTTTCTGTGGAAAGTATTTTAGAGATGGTTCAACACATACCAGTTGGTGTTGGATAATGTTATCTTAAAGAATCCTGGTTTTCTTATTGAGATTTTTGACCTCTAGCCCCTATAGTAGCTGTAGCTTTGGCCTTCTAATATTATGGTTATAGATATCTTTTTTGATATTTCAAATGTAGTACGAAAAAGTCTGGAGTCTCATATTACAAATGGTTTTTGTGAGTAATCCCATAAAATTTCTGTTGACCTCTTTCCTTCACAGGCATCCCACCTCCATAAGAGTGTGAGAGCCAGCAATATGAAAATCAGGGGAGGTTCATAGACATAAACAAAACTAATAATAATTTTTTGCCACGCAAATACAAACCCTTCACTATTTATAGGGTATAGGGGCATTACTTTTCGGCAAGACAATTTTAGTGAGGGATAATTACCCCCATCCAATAGTTAGCGGGTGGGGTTGGGGTAGACTGGCCACCCCTCTCACTCGTACCCGTCGGCTGAGTAACTAGTTTTGCTTTTAGCTCGGTAGAGTGTGGACATGCAGTCTCTCTCCCGTAACTTAAAACTTGCCTTGACTATTAATTCGCTTTTTCTTTTTCTTTTGTACAGGTGTTCGTGTTCTTGCTGTCCCAGTATGCGGATATGTCCTGTTCCCGAAGGCCGCTCCTGCGGTACCTTCATGTCCTCCGTTGAGACGGATCCTCACCTCCTGTGCCAGGCTTGCCAGGGCCATCGGTGTTCATAGGATGACATCTGTGTTGAGTGTCGGGAGTGGCCTGGCTCCCAGTGGGAGAGATTCAGGCGTAGGAAGAAAAAGAAGTCTAAGTGCGATTCTTCGCCTTCGGGGTCTTCCTCGAAATGGAAGAAGTCGCAGGCTTCTGCTTCTTCTACCCCAAAATCTCTTTGCAAAGCTGCTCTTCTTCCAGGCACTTACGGGGTACAGCCCAGAAGCAGCACAGGGCTTGTTACTCCAGGTCAACCCTGTGGGATGGGCGAAGGTGTCGACCCCCCTAGTGAGTTGGATCATTCCCTTCCCCCAGGGAGCGCCTGCTCTTTCGCGAATCTTGCATCCTTTTGACCATCGCTGGCCTTCGATGGTCCCCCTTCGAAGAAAGCTCTCTTTGAGCTCCTTCAGTTGGGAGCGGAGAGAAGGCGATCATCTCCTTCCTCTACGGAGGTTGAGCCTCCTTGTGTGGGCGCAGGCGCTGCTGCCCGTCGGTCAGGCTCTGAGTCTGTTTCCAATGCCGAGGAGTTTGCTGTTCCACCGGTGGCAGGGGCAGAGCTTTCTCCATGGCAGGTTTTCCCTTTGGGGGAATGAGTCGTTCACGAGAGAAGACCACCTCATGGCATCAGTGGTCCCCGTACGCTTACGGTTCTCTTCCAGGGGCGGAGGGAGAGCCTTGTCTTAGGCGATGTTCTCCTTTGGGAGAACAAACCTCCCCTGCTGAGGAGGTATCTCTCAAGCTGGATTAGTCTCCCCCTCAGGCAGAGTCTGCTCTGCGTTATTCTTCAGAGGATCGAAGGGTGGAAGTGTTTGTGACCCCTTTCTATCCTGGACATTCTCCTCCTCAGGCTGTGAGGAGACGTCATTTTTAACCTTGCTGGTTCTCCTCACGTTGACCCCTCGGTGTCTCGTGACGATCACCCTTTAGGCTGGCGTGATCATGAGCCTTCGGGCTCTCATCATGTTGATCCTGCGGGTTCTCATGACCCTAGGAGTCTTTCGGGCCTCCGTCAGGTTGAACTTTCAGGTTCTCGCGACTTGGAACTTTTGAGTTCCAGTTACGCTGAGTCTCCGGTCTCTCGTAACGATGGTTACACTGAGCCTTTGGGCTCTCGTGCCACCAGTTGTGCCACCAGTCACACTGAACACTCAGGTTCTCTTGACAGGGAGACCTCGATCTCCCGCTATATCTGTTGTGTAAGATAATTGGTGATTAGCAAAACCATCACTGTATAGACTAGCGTGTGTTGAATCATTGAAAATCTAAAATAACGAAATAAAGGCGATTTTATATGATGCGTTTCTTAACCACGCCAAAAAGCACACCATCAGAATCAGAATCCGTCGTTTTGTTTACGTTCCTCTCTGATCATAGCGAAAAAACAACGCCTTTACACATCTGTGTTTAGGTTACTTTATGCAGCAACAGCTATCTTCCCAAGTATTGATTATATGATGATTTTGTTATTTATTACCAATATTGTTTTATGTAATTTTTCTTAAAACTTCGAAATGAAATGAATGCGATTTATATGATGTTTTTCCTAAATACGTCGCCTAAAACGAAAACCTTCCGTTTGTTTACTGTACGCTCCATCGTCGATCATAATGAACAAATGAACGCCTTAAAACAAATGATGAATGTGATAACTAGTGATATTAAGAACTTTTAGCAAATATGTTATTACAAATATTTTAATTACCATACCATATAAATTCCTACATGTGTAGCAAAACATGAAAACCATTAATGTTAGCGTTTAATCAACAATAGCAAACTGCCGCTAAAAACAGTATGATAATTTACGATAATTCTAAACTGTTACGAAAGATAGCCGTCCATTCCATATCCAAAATACTTTTCCTAACTTCAGTTATAAGTCAACTTGTACCCAACTCAATTATGGAACCATCTGCAAAAAAAAAAAAAAAAAAAAAAGTACAGTACTAGTCTGAATTTTGAAGTCATCGAACAATTAAGTTATCGCTTTAACGTTCGATGTGACAGAGATGGTGCGATATCGGAGAAAGTAAGGAAAATTTGAGTTATGATTGATTTTTAATGTAACTGAAACTTTGTGAAGCAACAAATATTTCATTTGTTAGAGAGGTACAAAGAGGTAAGAAATGAGAGGTAGTGAAAGGTAGCCTAGCTAGAGAGAGAGAGAGAGAGAGAGAGAGAGAGAGAGAGAGAGAGAGAGAGAGAGAGGGAGTTTAAAATGTACTAAACAAAAAAATATGATAGGTTATAATACACTCGTACTTATGTAATGTTAATTGTATAGATGTTTTTAATAAGTTAAGAAATGGTATGAACAATACTTTGTTACAGAATTCGTACGCGCATATTCTTGAGAGCGGCAGCTAGACATCAGCTGATCTGATCACAGCCAAAAGTAAAACGAAAAGAAGTTAGCAATACTCAATTTTTATAACATCCGAAATTTGATACAAAAGTACATGTTTTTCTTAAAGCACAATTAACTATTTAAATAGTAACAATTTTCTAGAATAAAATTGTTTCCTAAAAAATAGTGGTTTGCTGATGAAATCGGATGCCATATTGTAAGGTACTATTGAAATGGCTTTAAACACTGTATATTTTTTTTCATTTTTAATTGACACTTTTTAAGAAACTTAATTTTGGTTTCATCTTTATGTAAGTATTGTATAACACGAGAGAGAGAGAGAGAGAGAGAGAGAGAGAGAGAGAGAGAGAGAGAGAGAGAGAGAGAGAGAGAGATAGAGAGAGAGAGAGAGAGAGAGAGAGAGAGATAATCAGCTGTTGTAACCGAATGCCTGATTTTGTTTTTTGTACCACCTGAAGCGAGTAATTGATCACCACAACTAACATTAGTCATGTTAATTTCATTCTTAAACTCAGGTTGCCATATGTGAACTAAGATTTTATTTCTTACACACACACACAAACACACAGAGAGAGAGAGAGAGAGAGAGAGAGAGAGAGAGAGAGAGAGAGAGAGAGAGAGAGAGAGAGAGAGAGAGATTGATTTGAGGTTTTCTGGCATCAAATATCTCTCTCTCTCTCTCTCTCTCTCTCTCTCTCTCTCTCTCTCTCTCTCTCTCTCTCTCTCTCAGAGAGAGGTTTTTATTATTACACCCTGTACTATACAAAACAAATCTCTGTTAAGCAAGTCTTTACTGTTTAGCGAGTAAATATTGCCGACTTGTTACCGAAATTTACGCTATTCACTGCCGATGAACGAACCCAGCCTACATGTAAAAACCTTGAACACCCACAGGGAAAACTAAAGCTTTTAAATACTGTACTAAACAAAAATAATACTTTAATATTAACACTACCATCAAAATTACCAAAGGTTAGAGAAAGATAAAGGTTGGCGAGAAAGTAACCATAACTCTGTTTACATTTTGTCAGCTGGACTTGCATAGTTAAAAGCTAATTTCACTGATGAAATGGAATTTTTCCTTAAATAGGCTATTTATTATGAAATATTGTTGATTAAATGTAAGGTAAATATCGTTTGGTAAAATTTATTATCAAGCACCGTATATAGGGCTACCAATATACTTAAAAAGACAATAGATTTGATACATTTTGTAGTGCTTGACTCGCAGACTTTGAACAACTTCGCAGATACAGAAATTTTTTTTTTTTAAACTACTGAATGCTTAAACGAAGAATTGCATAATTTGGGGCCATACTGTAGCCCCTTCCAGTTTAAGATGCCACAGGCCAGACCTAAGGGGCAAAGGGAAAGCATCCATCCTTCGCCTCTCAAGGAAGACAGGGTAACTTTCTATAGGGACTCCTTTAGTCCCTCCCCAGTCGAGGTAGTGCCTAAGGAGGTACGACCTGTGACTGGGCATGACGTGCTCTCGCCATAGGCAGATTACCATCCCACCCATAGACCAGCAGAGCCTTCTAGGCCCACGCTGACAGAGGAATGTCTTCCTCGGAGCAGGAGCCGAAGGTTTTATTTACCATCCCTAAATCCTCGGCCAGGCTTCCCTCTTCACTGCCTCCAAGGCAGCTGGAAGCGAGCACTTCTTCAGCAGGTCCCCTGTCTCCGGTCTATCCCAATGATGACTACGATTCATTCCGGTCTCCTATGGGTGAGAGTTTGGATGGGGAAGGGCAAAGCGATCCCCATGACAATGCTTTGCCAGCAGCCGCTAGCCCTAAGCTAACGGAGGATGAGAGGAAGGAGTCTGAGCATGTCTTCTGGCAGGTCTTAGCCTGCATCCGATCCATCAATGGGCTACCAGATCCATCGGTAGCCCCTCTAGATGGAAAGGAAACTGTCCTTGATCAGTTTTACGGTACTCGAAAACCCCCGAGGGCCAGTGCAGCTTTTCCCTGGTCAAAGGGCGTAAGGAGTGCCAAACAGAAGGCAGTGTCCCAGGCAACGGGGACCACTTCTTCTCTCCACTCCAACTCATCCTCCAACCTCTTCCCTCCTCCGTATGTGTTTCAGAGGAGGTACTACGAGATCCTCGGGGAGTCTCTCCTTACCCTGCCTCTTGATCACTCTGTAGAGGCATTCTCGAGGGCTACGGCCATTTAGAAGCTTACGGGACTTCCAGTCTCGTTTTTAGCCTTCGAGATATTCAACCGAGAGAAGGCAGTGAAGTACACCATGCAGGCGACTTCGTGGCGCAACTTCTGGTTGGGATCTTTAGGACAATTGATTTGATCTAAGGATTTGTCTTTGGAGTCCTCCAGGAAGTCTATGGAGACATTCCTACTGACTGGTACTCGGGCCATCGAGTTTCTCTACCATCAGGTGGTGAACCTTTGAGCCAGCACCGTCCTGAAGAGGAGAGATGCCGTCATCGGTAGATTCCATAAACATCTCCCTCAGGTCGAGGTGGCGAGCCTGAGGAATGCACCTTTCGAAGGTAATGCCCAGTTCAACCGCGAGGATGTCGAGCGGGTGGCAGAGTGGAGGAAGTCCAGCCAGGATTCCCTCATCCAAAAGGTCTTGAAAGCCAGACCTTAGCCCTCTTAGCCACAGCTGAAACCACAGCCGAAACCGCAAGCAAGAAGGGCTAGAGACCCGAAACAACAAGGTCAAAGGCGGTCCAAGCAAGCCTTTCGTGGTAAAAAGTCCTATCGTGGAGGAAAGGAAAAGAAGGGATCCGGCCGAGGCCGTACCCACTGAATAGGCAGTCCTCCCTTAAGGGGGATGCCTGCAAAGCCGCTGGCAGAGGTGGCTTCACCACGCGCCAAGCCTTGGACGGTCAAGGTGATTCGTTAAGGATATCGCGTCCCATTCACTCTCTCTCCCTTACCTAACTCGAGTGCCGGTTCCATCAAACTCCTATGTGAAGGGATCCGCACAGGAGTGGGCCATCAAGGCAGAAGTACAGACCATGTTGGAAAAGGGCACTCTCCAAGAGGTCCTCGACGGGTCCCCAGGCTTTTACAGTCTACTTTTTCTTGCGAAAAAGGCGTCTGGAGGCTGGTGACCATTCATCGACCTCTCGGTTCTGAACAGGTTTGTCAAACAGACCCCGTTCAGAATGGAGACGGCTGACACTGTCAGACAAGCAATAAGACCACAGGACTTCATGTGCACTCTAGATCTGAAGGACACATACTTCCAGATCCCATTCCATCCGTCTTCCAGGAAGTACCTAAGATTCATGCTCAACCAGAAGCATTACCAGTTCAGGGTAGTGGGTTTCGATCTTCCCACAGCACCCCAGGTCTTCACGAGAGTGTTCGCCCTAGTGTCTTCTTGGGATCACAGAGTCAGTAGACCGTCTCCTCAGGTACTCGAACGACTGGCTGGTTCTGGCAGACTCATAGGCGGTCCTTCTCCGCCACCGAGACGAGCTTCTAAGGTTTTTCCAGGATCTGGGGATCGTGATAAACCTCAAGAAGTCTCATCTCCTTCCCTTTCAAGAACTGGTATACCTAGACATGCTCATAGACACCCCAAGGCACAAAGCTTTCCCATCAGACGAAAGAATTCAGAGACTGAGGAAGATAGCACAGGTCTTCCTCAGACGAGAAGAGCTCCCTGCGCAGAGTTAGCTTCGCCTTTTTGGTCACCTATCTTCTCTGACCTGACTGGTCTCCAACAGTCGCCTCAGGATGAGATCTCTCCAGTGGCATCTGAAATCCCAGTGTAATCAGTCCAGTGATTCTAGGGATCATCTAGTCCGCATAGGGCTAGAGGAACTGTCGGATCTCAGATGGTAGCTGGCGGATCCGAACCTCTGCAAAGAGGTCGATCTTCTCGTCTCTCCCCCGCAATTGATGCTCTTCGGATGCATCAAAAGAAGGGTGGGGGCCCCACATTGCTGCACCATTACATCTCTGGCCAATGGTCCGAATCAGAAAGGTACCAGCACATAAATTTCTTAGGGATGAGGGTAGCCTTTCTGGCTCTCAAACAGTTCCACCAGGTACTGGCGGGGCACTCCGTGTTGTTGATGAGCGACAACGCCACGGTAGTAGCTTATCTGAACAAACAGGGTGTTACCTTTTCGCAGCAGCTGTGCCATCTTGCTGTAGAGATACTCAGATGGGCAGAAGACAACTCGGTGACTCTTATCAGCTTGCTTCATTCCGGGCAAGCAGAATGTGCTAGCAGACTAGCTGAGCAGAGCGACAGATAGTTGGCAGCAAGTGTTTTTTTAATCCTCTGGTAGCCAACAAAGTCCTGACATTGTGGGGTTCCCCAATTGTGGATCTGTTCGCAACGGCCCTGAATTTCAGGCTCTCATTATACTGCTCCCCACAACGGTGGATAAACCTGGACGCTTACGCATTTCTCCCTTTTCTGTCTGATGAGAAAAGTCCTCAACCAGGTACAAGCAAGCAATAACTTGCAAATGACTCTTATAGTTCCGCTATGCCATCATGCAGAATGGTTCTCAGACCTTCTGCAACTCCTCACGGAGATACCAAGAGAGCTCCTCCCACCGCACGACCTGCTCAATTAACCACATGCCAATATATTCCACAAAACCAAGAACGTAGCTTCGCTTCGGCTTCATGCCTGGAGACTATCCAGTACCTCTTCACAGAGAAGTGTTTTGCAACCGGTTGCGAAAAGAACAGCTGGACACAGGAAATCCACAGAGGTAGTCTACCAGGCAAAGAGGTCAGTTTTCTGTGGTTGGTGTGGTGGAAGGGGTATCTCTCCCCTCGATGCCTCTGTTCCAACTATAGCGGAGTACCTTGTATACCTTCGGGAAGAAATGCTTCTCTCAGTATCTGCAGTCAATGGCTACTGCTCAGCCTTGAGTCTCACCTTTAGATTGAAAGGAGTCGATATTTCCATCTTCTTGGAACTTTCTTTGCTCGTACGTACTTAAGAGCTTACTTGTCCCCATTCAGAGCTTAGACCTCCTACTTGGAATGTGGTTCCAGTCCTTGGGTCCCTTAAGGGCCCCCCTTACGAACCATTACGCCAGGAATCCGATCGCCACCTCACGTGAAAGACGGTGTTCCTGCTTGCGTTGGCTTTGGCCAAGAGAGTCTGTGAACTTCATGGTCTACCTGCTGATGTCTCCCACTCTAGGAGATGGGGAGAAGTAATCCTCAACTACGTCCCTTAGTTCGTTGCTAAGACAAAATCCGGGTGTACTGGACTCCAGGTTCGGCCCATTCCGGATAGAGAGTCTTCGTTCTGTAACCGAAGATCCAGACCAACTGTTATTATGTCCAGTAAGGAGTCTGAGGTTTTACTTAAAAAGAACAGCAGCAGCTCGCCCCTGTGTACAAGCCCTTTTTGTTAGCATGGGGAAGGTCAAGAGGAGGGTCACGAGGAATACAATTTCCCCATGGATCAGGAAAGTGATTAAAAATGCTCTCAATCCAGACCCTCCTCCGTCCAATCGACCCAGAGGTCATGACGTCGGGGGCATTGCAACGTCCCTGGCTTTCAAGAAGAACTTTTCTGTGGCACAGGGACTGCAAGCAGGCGTGTGGAAGCGTTAGACGACCTTCACCACCCACTACCTACAAGACGTAACCCACAGGAACATGGAGACCTTTTCCATTAGTCCTGTGGTGGCTGCACAACAAGTGGTCTAAATGCCTCAAGCTCCTTGATGGACAGGTAGCAGAGGGTTTAGGGCTGAGGTTACCCAGGTTAGTCTTGGGTGAATGAGAAAGACTGTCTCCTTTCTTCCTTTCACCTTCTCCCCCTTAGGGAAATGGCACTGCAAGACCACAGCATAGCTGACCTCACCTCTCTGCAGGTAAGACTCATTTCCCTCGTGCATCCTGAGTATTTTACATATACTTTGTTACGTCCCCATTACCTCTTGAAGGAGGGTATTGGTAAGTCTTAGAACTCTATGCTTGTATTGAGTTCCTACGTTAAGACAAGCCACTAGTCTCTCACACAAGCTTCTGCAGGTCACTGTCAGTGCGCTACCTTGTAACGAAATTTGTTTTAGCAAGGGTATGGTTCCTGCTAATTTGATCATAGTTCAAATGAGAGAACCCTGGGTCATAGCCAAGGCCAGTTGGTAGGACTTCCTCCCTCCTAAGAGTAAGTCACCCCTATAAATACCGAAGGGTGTGTATTTGCTTCAGAACAAATAACTAATTTGGAGATAATTTGTATTTTCCTTAGCATACAAACCTGGAGCTATTTATACAAAGTGGCCCGCCACCCTTTCCCCCTAGAAGTCCTGCCAGAAAGCAAAAATGGTTACTCAGCCGACGGGTGTGAGTGGGCGGGGTTGCCATTCTACCCCCCTCCCCCCTCACTAACTAGTGGATGGGGGTAGTTATCTCTCATTAAAATTGTCTTGGCTAGTTTTCAGTGTTGCCAAAAAGTAATACCCCTATAAATAGCTCCAGGTTTGTATGCATGAAAAAATACAAATTATCTCCAAATTAGTTATTTTTTTATTTATATACTCACATGGTGTTCATATACATGCTCACCCAACTCCTCACTGACTTGTGGTGTCAAGGGATAGGGAATACTTTCAACTTCATAACAGAATAATGGGAGACTTGTAAAGTTCTACTTAGTATTAACCGCTAGATTGTCTCATTACATGGATCTCTTGAAAGGGAAGATTTTTGGAAAATTTTTATAATTTTTTTCAGCTAAAGGTCAACATACTGAGCTTCTGGATAAGAAGACAGAGAAAACTGAAGAATGGGAAACTTTTAGGGCGCTGATAACCAATAACCGCTAGATTGTTTCATTAGTTTACAGTACTTAGGACATTTATCTTTTGAAAGTAAAAGAAAATGGGAAAATATTGATAAAACTTTTGCAGGTAAATGTCAATAAACTGAGCTTCTGAAGAAGACAGAGAAAACTGGAAAATGGGAAACTCTCAAAATGCTACATATCATTTACTGCTAGATTGTTTCATTAGTTTACTTTGAACATGTATGTTTTGAGCGTAAAAGAAACTGCGGAAATTTTTATAGCATTTTTCGAGGCAAATGTCAATAAAAACTGATCTTCTGGAGAAGAATCAAAATGAACATCAGGGGAGGTTCTTACAAATAAGTCAAGATAGTCGATTTTATGTTGGAATTTTAACTTACAGGTTCATATTAAGGAAGTGAATGATTTAAGTTAGTATCTCAAGTTATGTGTAAATTCAATTTTAGAGATCTAAAAATGAGTTTAGGCTATCACTATCACTGGTTGTAGTCATAGTGCGGACATTTGATTGCTACCAAATTTTAGGTAAAAGTAAGATTTCTTTTATGAAGTTTAAATTTATTAATAAGACATATGAAACTAAATCTATTTAGGAAAGTAAAAAAGATAGCTGGCAAATTCACCCCCAACCCACCACCAGTGTTGAAGGTGAATGGCCAGTATGTAACTGAAGCAAATGAAGTTAGCAATGCCCTGGCTAATCATTTTTCAAATGTATCCAGCAAGTGTGAAGGAGCCCCTGGTCACCAGTATAGGAGCACTGAAGAAAAGAAAATTTTGAATTTTGCAACAAGAAGGGAAGAGTCTTATAATTCTCCTTTCACTGAAAGAGAATTTGATTCCGCACTTGCTCATTGCAACGATACAGCCCCTGGACCCGATGGAATTCCATATGCAATGATTAAACATGTACATTTTAATACAAAGCTATTTATTTTAAGCATTATTAATAGAATATGGCATGATCATAGTTACCCAAGTGTTTGGGAACTAGCCATTATTTTAGCCTTTTTAAAACCCGGTAAAGATAAGTTTTTAGCAGCAAACTATCGTCCTATTGCATTGACATCTTGTTTATGTAAAATCATGGAGAAGATGGTCAATGCAAGGCTGATATGGTACCTTGAAAAGAAAGGTATTTTATCACCGATTCAATGTGGATTCCGAAAAATGCACTCAACGACTGATGTGTTGATACGACTTGAGTCTTCTATTTGTGAAGCCTTTGCTTCCAAACAGCACCATGTTACAGTATTTTTTGACCTTGAAAAGGCATATGATACCACATGGAGATATGGTATTCTTAAAACCATTCATGAATTGGGATTGAGAGGAGAGCTGCCACTATTTATTCAGGCATTTCTTTCACGTAGAGTTTTTCAAGTGAGAGTGGGGGAAACTGTATCAGAGAGTAAGTGCCAGGAAGAAGGAGTTCCTCAGGGTAGTGTGCTGAGTGTAACCCTTTTTGCACTAGCAATTAATGGGATATCCTCAGCCATTCCCCAGGATGTTCTCTCAACATTATTTGTGGATGATCTCTCAATATCATTTGCTGGCACTAGAATGGCAATGGTTGAGAGAAAAATCCAACTCTCTATTGATAAAATTATCCAGTGGGCTGACATGAATGGATTTAAGTTCTCGACAAGTAAAACTACCATTGTCCATTTTTGTCGTAT
Source organism: Palaemon carinicauda (assembly GCF_036898095.1). Classification (NCBI taxonomy): domain Eukaryota; kingdom Metazoa; phylum Arthropoda; class Malacostraca; order Decapoda; family Palaemonidae; genus Palaemon; species Palaemon carinicauda. The sequence goes on from NC_090733.1 coordinate 59,880,251, forward strand.
CCGGGGAGTACATCCAGACCCGGATATATACATTAAAGGTCAACGGATACCATGTGTATCGGAAACCAAATTTTTAGGTTTGATATTTGACTGTAGACTTACATGGGTTTCTCACCTAAAAGCGCTAAAAGCTAAATGTGTTGAAGCTCTGAATATCTTAAAAGTATTGTCCCATACATCATGGGGGGCAGACCGCAATACTATTTTAAAATTATACAAGGCCTTGATTTTTTCCAAAATTAGTTATGGTTGTGAGGTATATTCTTCAGCCACCCCAAGCCGGTTAAAAATATTAGACTCGATACATCATGCAGGTATTAGATTGTCTACTGGAGCTTTTAAAACCTCGCCTATCCCAAGTCTCCTTGTTGATGCTGGAGAGTTACCTCTAGACCTTTACCGAATGTCTTCCATTCTTCGGTATTGGTTTAGATTGCAAAGACTCCCTAACTCTCTAGCCTTTCAGACTGCAAGCCTTGTAAGACACGCATCATACTTTGAGTTGCACCCAAAATCTCCTCAACCTTATGGCTTTCGGGTGAAACGATTATTAAATAGTCTGGATATAATTAGAAATAAGGTACTTCCATTCAAGGTATCATCAACGCCTCCATGGAAGTTACCAGAGATATCTTTTTGTAAATATTTTATTGGAGATAAGAAGAATATGTCAGACCTAGAAGCCAGGTCTCTTTTTAATGAACATGTTAAAGAACATAGAGGATCAACTTTTATCTATACTGATGGCTCCAAATCTGATGCTGGCGTTGGATTTGGAGTACATAGTAATGGTTTTAATTGTAGAGGTGCACTTCCTCTGACCGCTTCCATATTTACTGCCGAACTGTATGGCATATTAACCGCTATTGAGAAAATAGCGTTGGAGAAGGAGGGTAATTTTACAATTTTTAGTGATGCAAGGAGTGTCCTTCAAGCTATGGAAGTTTTTAATTCTAATAACCCTCTAGTTTTAAAGATTTTAGAATGGCTTTTCGTTATTGGACGGAGAGGTATAACAGTTCAATTTTGTTGGGTTCCAGCACATGTAGGTGTGTCCGGGAATGAGAAGGCAGATTCACTGGCTAAGGAGGCTGCATCCGGCTTGCTGCCAAGAAGGTATCCCATTCCCTGTAATGATTTCTTACCTGACATCAAGAAATTGGTTTGCAATAAATGGCAACAGCAATGGGATAGTCAAGATGGCAATAAAATGAGGGAAGTAACAAATGACATATCTCCTTGGAGGTATAATATGATGCCCCGAAAATGGGAGACGTCTCTTTGTCGTCTCCGTATTGGTCACACTCGGTTGACACATGAGTTTCTGCTGAAGGGCCAACACCAACCGTATTGTGACAGCAGTTTAGTACCTCTAACAGTAAGGCATTTGTTGACCGAATGCCCCAATTATAACAACTTGCGGAATAGATATTTGTTTGAGGCTCGAGGTGAGGGTGGCAGGTTCATCCTTGCCAAGATTCTTGGAAATGATGTGTCCTTCCATGCAAGTGGCATTTTTAGATTTATTTCAGAAGCAGGTCTTCTGAAAAATATTTAACTTTTATGACATTCAATTTTTAAGATTTTAACTGAATACTCTTTAATTTTTTATTTTATTTCATTTTTTTATTTTTGTATACATAAATTAAATGTTACCGGCGTCAATGACCTTAGATGTCAGGATGCCTGAAAACTTTAAATCATTCATTCATTCATTTGAATTAGTACTCATGTCCCCCTACCAGGGCAGTGTAGTATTTTGTATATGAATTTCAGGGATTAGCATTGAAATAAACCTAATTCTTAGACTCAAATTAAGTATTCTTATACTTACCTGCAATTCATGCAAGTTCTCACCCACCTCCCAACTCACCGTGACCATGATTTTTTATACTCGGTTATTTGTACTAAAAATGAATGAGAATTCAAGATGGCAATTGCTGGAAAAGAACACCAACCTATTCACCAGCATCTTTTTTCCAGCCATAACAAAGGGTTTATTTACATCATAGCTAAAATTTCTATTATATATATATTTCTGGGGCGGCCTGTGACGGCCGGTGAGAAAGGTCCTTCCTTATACCTTTCCTAATATAAATCTTCCAAATATACTAGAGAAAGATAAAAGCATGGAATGCAGAGGTTACAACCCTCGCGCGAACACCTTGTAGGTGTCGTGTATTAAACAAAGGCGTGTGAAAAACCACTATTCACAGGTTGTCTTCCATTTAGATAATCCCTTCATCAATGGGGAGGGCCGTGACAGGCCCTAGAGAACATAGTTGAACTCCCCAACGACACCTACCACGCGCGCCCTCTAGGACATCCTTCTGATTTTGGACTTGCAAACAAGTCGAGTTTTTTGGGCACAGTGTTTTTTCGAAGAGTTTCTCGTTATTTCAACATGACTGACGTTGCTACTTCACCCTTACCAATGTTAAGTACCATAGTTTGTTTTGGCAGCTTTTGGCAGTACCGGGCATTTGTTCTGTTTCCAATATGGTGGTTTTTAGTTTGGAAGCGATTGTCCTGCCGAGGTATCGGCAGCCATTTTGGGTTATGTTCGCTTCGGTAAATTTTCTAGTTATTTTTGCCCATCTGGTACTCTGTCAGCTAGGTTATATCACTTACGTTTTATGGCCTTTTGTGTTATCATTAAGGGATTTTGACGTAGGAAAAATCTATTTCTGGGCGAGGGACCTGTGCCGCCCAGTGAATAAGCTCCATTTAGCACTTATTCTTAGGTAATTTACTGCTAAATATACCAGAGAAAAAATGTAAAGGAGTGCTAGGTTAACTAGCTCGCTCACCTATTGGTGTCGGTATAAAATTGGGCGTATAATCCAGAGGTCCCGCACTATTTAGATTTATCCACGACAAAGACCCCAATAGAGGAGAGCCGTTCAACCTCACTCGGCACCACCAACTCTGCATCCGCTCAGAACCCAACTCCTTAGCACCCAAAGTTTGGGGACTCCAAGGGAGAGGAGCTGGGAGGGTTCACTGGGCGGCACAGGTCCCTCGCCCAGAAATAGATTTTTCCTACGTCAAAATCCCTTTTCTGGGCTCGAACCTGTGCCGCCCAGTGAATCTATACAAGAGAAATGTCACCAAACTTGCAAGATAAAGGAAAAAACATAAGCGTAAGGGAAATACAGGATGCTTTAATCAGAGATGAGTGCCACAAAACAATTATAAGGGTATCTTAAAAGGAACATAAATCCACTTGGTAGAACAACTGACAAATAAGGTATAATAATGCTGTGAGTGATAATATATACAGATACTCAGGAGTTAAACATTTACAAATATAATAATAGTATTCAGGTGCGAAACCAACGAATACAAATAGGGTATAAATGAGGCAGGTAAGGGGGAGAGATAAAATGACAGGGCATTAACATGTGAGTCACCTGGGAGTAACTACGCTCCCTGCAGCTACTGTAGAAAATTTTAGAGCTTCCAAATGTTTAAGGTAGTGTTTCTTGAACACTGACGGTGATTTCCACCCTGTATACCTGGAAAGGTCCGTAAAATTCATGTGGTGAAAAAAGTTCACCGAAGTAGCAACCGCTCTGATATCATGTGCAAGAGGAAAAGAGTCAGGGCTAGCTTGTTTAATAAAATACAAAATTTGTTGCCTGATCCCTTTAATAGTAATGGTACCACCTTGTTCTCTAACGAATAGAGGCCCCGAGGAGTTAGAGGAGGTCCGAGATAAATAAGACCTAAGAGTAGTAACAGGGCACAGAGATGGATCTTGCGTGAGGGGAACAATTTTCCAGGAGGACCATCTGTTCTGAGGGTCTTCGTTCTTAGCCAAAAAGAATTTGTTAGGTGAAAGAAGGACCTCTCCCGAAGGAAGGAACTCAATATGACCCGGGTCTCTCGACAAGGCTGCCAGTTCAGAAATTCTTGCCCCGGAAGCCAAGCTCACCAGGAAAAGTGTTTTCCTGAGAAGGGGAATGTAATCACAAGAACTATTAATGGTATCAGAAGCCAATTTGAGTACATCATTAAGGAACCAGGTCACCGGGGTAGGACGAGTAACCGGTTTCAGTCTGGCACAGGCTTTCGGAATTGAAGCTAACAAAGAGTCGGTTAAGTCTATGTTAAAACCCACTAGGAAAATCTTTTTCAAAGCAGATTTAATAGTGGTGATAGTATTGGCTGCCAGACCTGATTCTAATAAAGTTCTAAAGAAAGTGACTGTAAGGTTCAGGTTCATACAGTGCACGTCTGAGTCCATCAAAAATTTTGCCAACTTTTTAACTGCAGAATCATATTGGCGGATGGTGGAATCCCGTTTATCTGATTCTAGAAACAAGGTGTTTTGAGGATCGATATTGGCACCATGCATGGCCGCAAACTTCATGAAGTCCATAAAGTTAGGGCGCTCTGAATGTTTGAGAAAGCGTACACAACGCGTGTTTGTACTATCTGAGACAGAACCGGATTGGGTATCGGGTGAGGATATAGTCTCAACTCTCGCAGGAGAGGATACCAGTTGCTCTTGGGCCAGTTGGGTGCGACCAAGGCTACTTGTCCCTTGAAGGATCTCAGTTTGTCTAGGACTTTCAGTAAAAGATTCACCGGGGGAAAGAGATAAATCCTTTCCCAGATGTCCCAATTCTGTGACATGGCGTCTGTGGCGTAAGCCCGAGGGTCTAGATTGGGAGCCACATATACTCTCAATTTGTGGTTGGACTCCGTGGCGAAGAGGTCCACTTGGAGACCGGGAACCCGAGAGAGAATCCACCGGAATGACTTTAGATCGAGTGACCATTCCGATTCTAGAGGGGAGGTCCGGGACAAGGCGTCTGCCACTACGTTCCGGACTCCCGCCAGGTGGACAGCTGAAAGATGCCAACGGTTCGAGGCTGCTAGGGAGAATATGGCTACTAGAACATGGTTCAGGGGCCCTGATTTTGACCCGCCTCTGTTGAGGCAGCGGACCACCACTTCGCTGTCGAGGACCAGACGAAGGTGTTGTCTCTTGGATAGAGCGAGACGTTTCAGGGTTAGAAGAACTGCCATGGCCTCCAGCACATTGATGTGAAATTGGCGGAATAAGGGAGACCAAAGACCTTGAACTTTCCTGAGCTGAGAATAGCCGCCCCAACCTGATAGGGATGCGTCCGTGTGAATGATTAACTTCGGAGGCGGGAATCGAAGGGGAACTGACTTTGACAGATTGTTGGCTCTTGTCCAAGGAAGAAGTCTTTCCCGTAGAATGGGAGGAAGGCGGACTTTCCTGTCCCGGAGCTTCCGGTTCGCCCTCGAACGCCAGACACGATTGATATCTTTCAATTTTGCCTTCAGAAGTAGATCCGTCACTGAGGCAAATTGAAGGGACCCTAGAATCCTCTCTTGGAGACGTCTGGAACTTACTTTGTCTTTGAGAAAGCGTTTGGTGTTCCTTGCAATCTCTAACCTCTTGGGTTTGGGAAGACACAGAGTATGAGATATAAGATCCCATTGCAGGCCGAGCCATTGGAACTTTGATTTCGGAAGAAGACGGGACTTCTTGAAGTTGATCTGGAAGCCTAGAGATTGAAGATATTGGATGACTCTGTGAGTGGCTTTTAGGCAATTTTGGGAGGTGTCTGACCAAATGAGCCAGTCGTCCAGATAGGCTACTACTTGAATCCCTTGATTTCTGAGTTCCTGAACAGCGACTTCTGCTAACTTTGTGAAGATCCTTGGGGCGATGTTGAGCCCGAAAGGCATCACTTTGAAGGAGTAATTTTTGTCCCCTAGGCGGAAGCCTAGATACGGACGGAAGTGTCTCGCTATCGGGACGTGATAATAGGCGTCTGTAAGATCGATAGAGGTGGTGACGGCCCCACGGGGAAGTAAGGTCCGCACCTGCGAGACGGTAAGCATTCGAAACTTGTCGCATTGAATGGACAAGTTGAGAAGGGATAGGTCTAGAATCACTCTTCTCTTGTCTGAATCCTTCTTCGGGACACTGAACAGCCGACCCTGAAACTTCAGGTGTTTCGTTTCTTGTATGGCGTTCTTTTGTAACAGATCCTGGACAAATTCGACTAGGTCCGGAGTGGAATGTTGATGAAATTTGTTCGGAGGAGGAGGCCCTTGAATCCAACTCCACCCCAGTCCCTTGGAGATGATACTGAAAGCCCAGGGACTGAACCTCCATTTGTTGCGGAAGGCATAAAGCCTCCCCCCTACCTGCTGCACCTCAGTATTGGCTTGAGGAGTTGCCTCCAAGTCCGCCTCGGAAGTTCTTTCCCTTGCGAAAGACTTTTCCTCTACCTTTGTTCTGGTTTGAACCACGGTGGTAGCCTCTACCTCTGTTATAACTCTGGGAAGAGCTATGAGCCTCATAAGACTGGTTAAAGGCAGGAGAGGTGGTGGAGGCACCGGAAAGCTGGCTCTTAGGGAGCAGAACGGTGACATAGTCGTCCGAAGGAGCCTGAGAGGTGGAAGGCTGCGCAGGAGCAACGGGAGATGGAGGAAGAGGCAGTCGGAAATTGGACGAACTACTCTGCTGTTGCCTGAACTGGGTGGAGGTATACGGGCGGAGCTTCTTCCTACCCCGGGCTTGGTAATTTGCGGGGTCATATTTCCGTTTAGGAGTCAAACCCCAACGGGCTTTAAGGCTCTGATTGACTCTAGTGGCCTCTGCCAAGACTTCCTCCACAAGATCCTCAGGGAAGAGATTTGAACCCCAGCAGGAGGACCGGATAAGCTTATTAGGCTCGTGCCTAATAGTCGCCTCAGCCAGGACGTGTTTGCGACACCTACGTTTAGCAATAGCGAAGTCATAAAGATCATAATACAATGACTGCAACGTAGCCTTATTGAGAGACTTAAAGATACTCTCAGTATCATAAGTCAAGGCTATCGACTCCGTGGATGTGGCCAAGTTCAGAGTTCGGCCAACACGTAGGCGGGAATCATACTCCTGTTTAATGAGGGATTCCGGGAGACGGGGAAGCCGCTCACTAAACATAACTGAGGCACAGTCCGCTGAAAGCTTGCCAGAGGTAAAAGTGGTATGGACATTGTCCCAACACTCAATGCCAGAAGGAAGAAGGAGGGAGATCGGATCCACCTCTCGGATGGGAGGCAAGGGCTTCTCCTCCAGAGCATATTGGAAAGCAAGCTCTGCTACCTTATTGACGCATGGAGTCACGGTGTTTTTGTCCATTAAAAACATTGTGAAGGAACTCTTATACGGCGTCAACATGGTGTTGGTGCAACCAATGTCGTTCAGGAACCTAGCCCAAACAGATTGGGCTTGTTCTTTTGGGAAGATGACGGTCTCTTTGGGGACCTTATCTAGCCGAACCAGAGCTTCCTCGGTAAGCCTGGCATAACCATGAAATGGAAATGCCAGACCAGGAGGAAAGAATTCAAAGTCCTCTAGAGGACGAGTGCCAAGACCTTCCAAAGTTAACATTCCGTCTGAGAACGGAGAATGAAGAGCCATGCGCCAAGGATTATTCTTGGTAAACGGCGGAAGCTTAGAGGCATCCGGGATGAGAGAGCTTTGGACTCGCTCCGGAGCACCTTGCTCTAATGCCCCAAGTCTCTGACCGATGTTAGAGAACATCGTGTCCATCTTGGCCTGCATTTCCGACACCAACTTAGCTTGCATCTCCGACACAATGCGAAGCATGGCTGATTCGGAAAGGCCCGGGCTAGGAGCAGGAGTGGCGGATTGTACTCCCGGGTCGTGAGACTTAGAGGAGGAGCCAGAAGCCTTAGATGACGGGTTTGTATTCTGCTTTACGAGCTTTAGGTAAGGTTCTAGATGTAGACTTATCCTTGGGGGGAACCGGGTGCGATCGTTGAGACGAATCACGGTCCCCAGAAAAACCATGAAAGGAAGAGCGATCAGAAGAAGAAGAAAGAGCGGGGCTGAGGATAGGAATCTCAGCGCCGGTAACACCTGCCTCACTTACCACCCTACCTGCGTCCGGATCATCCAATAACATGGGTTCGACGTCCAGGTTCATGGAAGCAACATTGTCTTCCAGATTTCCGGGGGCATCCGACGGATCTTGATCTTGATCAATAAACCCCGCTATGGTGGCATCAATGTGGGCAATGATGGGAGCTGCAACATGCCTAGCCACAGCGGCTGAAGACTTGGCGTTAGGATAGACCATGGCACAATAGTCTTCGGATAGGACGTAAGGCTGCTTGGATTTCACGTTTCGGGCAAAACCACCAACCCACACTTTCAGTGTGGCCCGAGCCGCAGACTTTTGCTCCGGGGATGCCTGAAATAATAGCGGGAGTTATAAAAAGGAAGACTCCCAGTGGTCCTTCAAGACCATAGAAATCTTACTAAATAGTGTATGTATACCAAAAAAGGTAAAATAAATAAGAAGGCAACATAGCCAACAGGACTCACCGAGTCAGATCCAAGGGTGGTGATGAGGTCAAAACAGACCATGCAGTTATCAGGGTGCCAGACCACGATGTCCTCCAGCTGAACCCCGCAGAGGGCGTGAGACCGACATACGGTATGCCCACAAGGCTGATGCAGAACAGCCGCACAGGCCGTCGTCTGACAATGCACCATCTATAAAAAGAATAGTATATGAGAAACTGTAATTCTCTTAAGTAGGGGCGGGTCCGGAGGACCCGGGCCTAACATAAGTCTAACTTAAGACTAGAGCTTAACTGTAATACTCTTAAGTAGGGGCGGGTCCGGAGGCCCCGGGCCTAAACATAAGTCTAACTTAAGACTAGAGTATAGCTATCCATTCCGGTAGAGCCGGGAGCATAAAAAGGATGCAACAAAGGATTAAGACACATAGTGTCTGATTTCCCGGAGCGAGGTTAAGCCCCGGGCCGGGAAATAAAAGTATATCCATAAACCAATTCATATAGGAACTCCGAGATAGTAATCTGTCATATATAATCATATATAATCATAGGAACTGTTATAAATTAATAGGGGGGCGGAACTGTAGATAAGAACCGCCAACCGAACCCGGAGGGTTTCGTATAACATAATAAAAGTGTGATAAGTGAATATAAAATAGGGTGCACCGGGATCCAGCTCTGTTGACCGGTGGCCAACCCGTCTAGACAGAGACGAACCCGCCGGGACACCCGGAGGACAAAGTCCATACACACTGAACTACCCCCTCTAAAAGGAGGGAAGGCAACGGTCCCCTAGGGGAGGGGGGAGAGAAGCCTAAGGGGGAGCTTGGGGGAGGATCACGTGATACGGAGCAGCAGGGCTACCAACTGACGATCCCCAACCAGACAGATCAAACGGAGTAATAGCACATATATTCATTATAATAGTAATAGCGTTGAACACTTATATAAATATACACATAAAAAATTTTTAGGGCAAGGCATGCAACATAATAAATAAATCACAAAGGACACACCTGATGACTTATAAAATAAAATTGCCGCCTAGTAACGAAGGTCGGCAAGCCATAACGATACGTAACTGATATCGGCCCTAAAAATGAACCACGAGGGTTCTAAACGCTAAATAATGAATATCCACAATAACAAATAACATTTAATTAATAATAAAAATAATACACATAGTAACACCGCGAGTGAAACTAAAAGCTCTCAAAACAGGAGTACCAACTGTAAGCGGAATCAAGCAAGATCGATATGAACGAAGAGAATAAACTCCTATAATTTAAATATTAAACGATCTAGATTGCTCAAAACATAGCTTGGTACTTAACTTAGACGGTGTCTCCTGGGAAACCGATGAAGAAGCCATAATCCAGTGAAAATAGCGAAATACGAGAGCACAACAAAAAAGCGGGTTACAACACAGGCGTGCTAAAAGGAGTTGGGTTCTGAGCGGATGCAGAGTTGGTGGTGCCGAGTGAGGTTGAACGGCTCTCCTCCATTGGGGTCTTTGTCGTGGATAAATCTAAATAGTGCGGGACCTCTGGATTATACGCCCAATTTTATACCGACACCAATAGGTGAGCGAGCTAGTTAACCTAGCACTCCTTTACATTTTTTCTCTGGTATATTTAACAGTAAATTACCTAAGAATAAGTGCTAAATGGAGCTTATTCACTGGGCGGCACAGGTTCGAGCCCAGAAAATTATTATTAGTTTTTACTATGGTATTTATTTGCTTGCAAGTCCAATTTGGACCTACGAAGAATAGCGATTTAAAGAATAGCGGTTTAAAGTATAGCGATTTAAAGTGTAGCGATTTAGTCTGTTAGTTTGTACTCGCCTCAGGAGGGTTCGATTTAGACTATATCCTTGTTTATTTGTTACGTTGTCGTTATTCTTCGTTATTACAATTACTAAGAAAAAGCAATCAATTTTATTAATTTTCTTATTTTATTGTGTGATGTTAGTTTTTTATTATGTAACCTTGAGAGCGAAAGCATAGAGTGCTCGTTTCCTGTTCTACAGATATGAGTTATCCCTTCTCTCGTTTTCTTTGTTAGCTCGAGTAAGAGAGGTGAATTTCCCGTTCTCCGTTTTTATACGATCACGAGTTATTCAGGCCTCCTCTTAGTATCAGAGTTGATGATAGTACGTTTAATATTATAAACGATTTATTGATGTGGTTACTGTTAATATAGCTAACACTATTAATAGGTACGTTAGTGTATGAGTCATTAATTGGGGTCGTTTTATACCGACACCCTTAGCTCCGCCTTGAGTTATGCTTAGCTCCGCCTTGAGTTATGCTCCGCTATAATGGATACTCATTGGGTGAGAACTAGTTATCGTACCGGAGCAGATTTTTGGAGTGCAACGGTGAAATCCGGCACTCGGACTCCGGCTGAAGCCTTTTACACACGAACCTTTGTCATGTTTGATCACAATTACACCGTTATGGCCCCCTTTTTCATCGTATCTCCGGCTTCACTGGAGATAACTCATTCATTGAGGTTAATGTTATCGTACCGGAGACGGTCACGATATCACGATGACGGGCCTTTGCTACCGGATCTCCGGTACAAACAGAGATCAAGCAGACGTCCAGAACCGGAGTTAACAGTGTGATACCGATGAAGATTAGAGATTCATGTTACGTGGTTACTGGTTTCTAATATAATTTCTTAATTTATTAAGGTGTTAGCTACTACCATACTCACACATAATTAAGATTTTAGTGTTTCTGATTCATATGTCAATGACCAGAATCTCAAGGAACATCCAGACTTATGTCTTCTTTCTTTTTACAGAAAGTCCGCTGCGCTGCCAGGGGCTGCTCCGCTGCCTTTACTGATCCCATGGGCCATGATCTATGCCGGGCCCATGCCCATATCCTTCTCTCGGGAACCGAGACAAGCCCCCTATACGATATGGTTTCCGGAGTCATGCATGCTCTGCTATGAGCTGTCAGCCCTACTCCTGAGCGAGGAGGTAAGTTGGTTCTAGTTTGTTCCTGTTAATATCCTTTGCGAAGAATTAATTGCTCTTTATATATTGACATCAGTTTTGGCTTCATCATTAATTCCCCTCTCCTCTTTCAGGCTGATGATGAATCTCTCAGGGAGGCGAGAGCTACTCTCCGTCCTTGGGTGTCAGGGTTTGGGAGGAATGCGCCGTCTGGCGCACCCTATCTCCTTGATGGAGACATGGCTTCTCGCCTATTCCCAGGCTCTACTACTGCAGCAGTTCCACCGGAGACAGCAGCCCCGTTAATTGAGGTGGTTAGAGCAACCATTCTAACTGAGGAAGAGGTTTTAGTGACGGAGGCCGAGCCCTACCTAGGTCTGGACGAGGAACCCATGGATGAGCAGGTAGGTGGTGTTGAGTTGGTGGACCCCCTTTCACCCCACACTCCTTCCTCTACTACTTCCTTTCACGGCTTTGATAAACCTACGGCTTCTCCTCGAGGTCCCTCCGTTCCTGTACGACCCAAGGTGAAGCCACTACGGACCTTTAAGCCTTCAGCTTTGCCATTATCAGTGTCACCGGTTCTGGGACCCTCAAAGGATCCTGATGTTCATATTACTATACCTAAAACCGTGACTCCTAATAAGTCAAAGTCCACTAAGTCCAGGGCTTCGTTAGAGGATCGGGCTCGGGAGCCCCCTTTATCCGCCGCCATGGTCAGGGATATTGTGAAAGAACAGATACAACAGCATCTACAACAGTCTAGGGCAGACCAAGGAGCTATGACGGAGCTCAAAGATATGGTGGCGAGTCTCATCCGTTCCGGAACTCAGATGCCCCCTCCTTCAGCCCCGGACGCATCGAAGTTACCCCCCTTCGAGAAAAACAACCCTTGGAGGTTTGCCTTACATGCTCCATATATTGATGGTGCCATAACTCTAGAGGGCATAGGCACCCGTCCTCTAGAGGACTTAGAATTTTACCCTCCTGGACTAGAATTCCCATTCAACGGCTTCGTCCGATTGAAAGAACATGCCTTGGTTAGGTTAGACAAGGTACCGAAGGAAACGGTAATATTCCCTAAAGAGCAGGCCCAAGCTTTCTGGGCCAGGACGTTGTCAGACTGGGGGTGCACTAATTCCAAGCTCACCCCACACAAAGGAGCCTACACCATATTTACAGCTTCTCCAGTTATTACCTTGCCTATTACAGATAAAGTGGCAGCTCTTACTTTTCAGGCTATCAAAGAAGGTTCTGCCATGCCAGCTCTTAAAGAGACGGATCCCACCTCCATGCTCATTCTGAGTACCGTTACTATCTGGGATGATGCCCCCGCTACTTTCACAGTAGGGAAGTTAGACCCAGACTGTGCCTCTAATCTGTTCTCCGAGAAGCTTCCTAAATTACCAGATATTCTTCTCAAGACTGAGTTTGAGGCACGGAATAGGTTAGCTAGGTCTCTCCACTCCATTACCTCCGTGGAGTCCCTAACCTCACTTTATCCGACCGAGACCTTGTTCCGGGTATTCACAAAGAACCTGTCTCTGTCCTTCCAAATCGACTTACACGAGTTTTGTTCGGCTCGGGTTAGTTGCAGGAAACACGTTCTTTCTGAGGCCTCGATCAGGCATGAACCGAATAGGCTGATAGCTTCCCCCTGCTGGGGTAAGAACCTTTTTCCTCAGGAGGAGGTGAACAAGGTACTACAAGACGCTGCGAGAACAAACCAAAATTTGCAAGTGAGGTGGGGCCTCGCTGCCAAAAAGAGGGTTGAAGGTCAAAAACAAACCTTCTTCAGGAAGAAACAGAGGTTTGCCCCTTACAAGACGAGCCGAGGTCACTACCAGCAATCGCCGATTGCCCACTCGTCTTCACAGTCTCCCACTGCTTTGTCTCCTCTACAACCGAAGCATCCTCAACAGGTGGTCTACCTCACTGCTCCCCCAGGTACCCAACCCAACCCCGTTTGGATGCCCTCACCCGCATACAACCCTAGCTACGGACCCTCAGGTCCCTTTCGTGGACACCAGAGAGATAGCTACAGGGCTAGAGGACAGTTCCGTCAATGAGGCGGACCTAGGACAAGGGGTTCTCGAGGAGGGAAAGAACCTAGATTCACTCCCTCGCAATGATATAGTTCCGGTAGGGGGGAGACTTTACCACTTTCGAGACCATTGGACCTTCAGTCCGTGGGCTCACAGCATAGTCTCCAAAGGCTTGGGGTGGAAATGGTCACAAGGTTCTCCTCCTCCACCAGTGGCCTTCTTCCAGAGACCCACAACCATTCTGAGAGAGTACACCACCGAGTTACTAAAGAAAAAAGCAATCAAACGGGTTCGATCGCTGAAGTTCCAAGGCCGCCTGTTCACAGTTCCGAAGAAAGGCTCGTCGGCATTGAGAGTGGTCCTGGACTTGTCAAAGCTAAATTCTTACATCCTCTGCGACAAGTTCCGAATGTTGACCATCTCTCAGGTACGTACCGTGCTTCCCCGTGGGGCCGTCACCACCTCTATCGATCTTACCGACGCCTATTATCACGTACCAATAGCTCGAAACTTCTCTCCTTACGTAGGTTTCCGTCTAGGCAGGAAAGCCTTTGCGTTCAAAGTCATGCCCTTCGGCCTCAACATTGCACCCAGGATATTCACGAAACTGGGAGAGACAGTGTTAGAACAACTCAGGAACCAAGGGATTCAGATCGTTGCTTATCTGGACGATTGGCTTATTTGGGCTCGGTCAGCCCTGGAGTGCAACAGAGCTACGAAGAAAGTACTTCGTTTTCTCGCCAACCTGGGATTTCGGGTCAATCTCCAAAAATCCCGCCTACTTCCATCAGACCGCTTCGAATGGTTAGGCATACAGTGGGACCTTGCACGGCACAAGCTGGTTCTACCTCCCAAAAAGGTAAGAGAAATAGCTTCCAAGGTCAAGAATTTTCTAAAACACAAACAGGTGTCCAGAAGAGCCTTAGAAAGAATCCTCGGCCTTCTTCAATTCGCTTTAGTAACAGATCGTCTATTGAAAGCCAAACTCAAAGACATCAATCGAGTTTGGAGAAAGAGAGCCACAGTACCTTTAAGAGACAAGGTCTCGAAAATCCCCTCTGTCTTGAAAATGAGATTACAGCCATGGTCCGAACCGAAGAACCTCTCCAAATAGGTCCCTCTTCAATTCCCACCCCCACAAGTGACAATTCATACAGACGCGTCTCTGAGTGGATGGGGGGGTTACTACGAACGTCAGATGTTTCAGGGCTCTTGGTCACCCGCCATGAAACACTTTCACATCAATGTTCTCGAAGCCATGGCAGTGTTCTTGACCCTGAAGAGACTCTCTCCTCCGAGGTCGACCCACATCAGAGTAGTGTCAGACAGCACAGCCGTAGTACACTGCATCAACAGAGGAAGATCCAAGTCGCCCAACCTGAATCAGATCCTGGTCACTATCTTCGCCTTGGCAGCAGAAAAGAACTGGTTCCTGTCAGCAACCCACCTAGCGGGAGTCCAGAATGTGATAGCGGACTCACTATCCAGGACGAAACCACTGGAATCAGAATGGTCTCTGGACATAATTTCATTCCGGTGGATTCTCAGGCTGGTTCCGGGCCTTCAGGTAGATCTATTCGCAACTCAGATGAATCACAAACTTCCTTGTTATGTGACACCAAACATGGACCCTCAGGCTTATGCCATAGACGCATTAACCCTGGATTGGAACCATTGGAGGAAGATTTACCTATTTCCACCAGTGAATCTTCTAATGAAAGTATTGCACAAACTACGCTCCTTCCGGGGGGCAGTGGCCTTAGTAGCACCTCACTGGCCAAAGAGCAGTTGGTTTCCTCTCCTCCTCGAGCTGAAACTCCGACCGTTCCGGATTCCATTCCCCAAACTAACCCAAGTAATTCAAACACAGACTGTGTCAGATTCCTCAAGGATAGCCAAAACCCTAACTTTGTGGACTTCATGAAGTTTGCAGCTCATAAAGACGCAAACATTGACCCGGAAAACGTTCTCTTCATCAAAGCGGACAAAAGGGACTCGACAATTCGTCAATATGATTCGGCTGTTAAGAAATTAGCAGGTTTCCTAAAGAATTCAGACCACACTCGTATGACTCCGAATTTAGCCATCTCGTTCTTTAGGTTCTTATTTGACAAGGGCTTGGCAGCTAGCACTATAACTACCATCAAGTCAGCTTTGAAGAAGATATTCCTGGTTGGGTTTAACATTAACCTAGCTGATTCCTATTTCTCATCTATTCCAAAAGCATGTGCTAGGCTTCGGCCGTTGGATCGGCCGCAAAAAGTCTCTTGGTCTCTGAACAATGTCCTCAAACTCGCGTCGGACACGGACAACGAGTCCTGCTCTTATATCACTCTGCTTAGGAAGACGTTATTTCTAACAGCTATGGCCTCAGGTGCTAGAATCTCAGAACTAGCAGCTCTCTCACGTAACCCGGAAAACATAGATTTCCTCCCTACAGGCGAAGTACTGCTTACCCCAGACAGAGCTTTCCTAGCTAAAAATGAGGACCCGCAAAATAGGTGGTCCCCTTGGAAGATCATCTCTCTTCCCCAGGATCCTTCGCTGTGTCCAGTCACTACTCTCAGGACCTTTTTAGCTAGATCTGCCACCCGCTCGTCTGGCCCCTTATTTATCAGGGAACAAGGGGGTACTATGACCATTCAAGGTATCAGACAACAAATCCTCTACTTCATTAAACATGCTAACCCGGAATCATTTCCCCATGCTCATGATATACGGTCAATAGCTACCTCTATCAATTACTTCCAGAACATGGACTTTGATGACCTTAAAAAATACACGGGTTGGAAATCTCCTATGGTTTTCAAACGCCACTATCTAAAGAACTTACAGGCCCTTAAATACCCTACGGTTGCAGCGGGGAGTCTTATCTCCCCCCATTAATCTCTGATTATTTCTTTATTCCATCTTTTCTCTCCTCCCTCCTAACCACCTCTCACACCACGTCGCCACTCTCCTGGGTGGTTCGTTAGCCCTAAGTTATTTTACCATGTTTAATTGTTATGATTTAACTGTTATTGTAATTACCATTCCTGTAAAGTTTAGATATGCTTAGACATGTAAGGTTGATACCTTTTACGACGGGACACTCAGGTGATCCCTGGTCCTCATATTATTTTAGCATTACGTCCCCTATGCCTATGGCTAGTTTATGATTTATGTTTACTTACAGTATTATATTATTGCCTTACATGGTGTTTGTTTTCTCCTTATTATGTTATTAATTTATTGGGCTTGGAAGGAATTCTCTGGTACATTCTCACCGGCCGTCACAGGCCGCCCCAGAAAAGGGATTTTGATGAAGGAAAAATCTATTTCTGGGAAGAGGCCTGTGACGCCCGGTGAAACCCTTCCCGGTTATTTGATACGGACCCCACCCCTCTTTTTTCCTTGCCAAGCCATATGTTCTTGCAGAAGGATGTCCTAGAGGGCGCGCGTGGTAGGTGTCGTTGGGGAGTTCAACTATGTTCTCTAGGGCCTGTCACGGCCCTCCCCATTGATGAAGGGATTATCTAAATGAAAGACAACCTGTGAATAGTGGTTTTTCACACGCCTTTGTTTAATACACGACACCTACAAGGTGTTCGCGCGAGGGTTGTAACCTCTGCATTCCATGCTTTTATCTTTCTCTAGTATATTTGGAAGATTTATATTAGGAAAGGTATAAGGAAGGACCTTTCTCACCGGGCGTCACAGGCCTCTTCCCAGAAATAGATTTTTCCTTCGTCAAAATCCCTTTTTTATTTATTTTAACTGAGGGCTTTCATTAAAGAGTAGACACAGGAGTTCCAGGTAAATGTTGAAATAATGTAAATTAACTTTAAGAATGAGGATTTTTTTTTTATGCAAAAATATTCTTGATAGAATACTTTTTGTTATAGTGGCCTTGGAGTGTTGTAGTAATTTATAGAGCAATCATTATTCGCTACATTTTAGTTAGAGGACCATATGTTTTGTTGAGTACCTAAAGGATAGCACTTAATCATTCTCACTAAAAGCAAAAGATGGCTACAGTAGTACATTAGTTATTAATTTAGCTTTATAAATTACAACTCTAAGTAAACTCCATATGAATGAAGCCTGGTTGATTGCTTTAGAGGTATTTCTTTGTTCACATTGCTGACAGTCTGTACAATATTATTTATATGCTAAAATTATTTGAATGAGTGCTGCATATTTGTAAGGAACATTTTTATCAATACATCGGGAATATTCTGTGCAAGAAATGTTTTCTTAGTTATGATTTGTGTATCTAAGAACATGTTCCAATTAAAAACGGCTGCATAATTGTTCATGTGTATTTACTTGTAGATTCTTTGATTATGCTGTGTCTCCACTGACAAAACCATGACAGGACATACACAAAAAGCTAGTACAGTACAATGAAATATTCGAGATGAAGGATGGGATAGGAAGAACTTATAGCAGGAACTAAATAGGAAGATAAATGACACGTAGAAGAAAAAGTAAATTAGCATAAGCCACATAAAATCTTCCAAAAACAGAAGGAGAGGGAGGTCTGGCAGTATGATAGAAGTAATTTAGATACGAACTGGTGCCAGGAACTACAGTACAATTCAATAGGGGTCGGCAAAAATTAAAATAGGTTAGGTAATAAGTTTTTTCACCTGAGTTTTAAAAAATTAGTCCCGTGCAAGGTAAGATTTAAGAGAGTAAGACCATGTCTGGTACTGTATTAATCAAATTTAGAAATAAGGAAGACAAATGGGAGATATTAGATTATGGGAAAAATCAGGGAAATGAAAGTAATCCAGTTAAGAAAACCAAGTAGGGTTATACAAGTATTTAACAAAAAAAGAAAGCGAAGGAAGTAAAAAGCTAAAATGTAAGCCTAAACAAAGGAAAACTACAGCATTTCTGTGAATCTCATCTGAGCATCATACTACTTCCTACTTGAAGCTCGCTAAGTGTCGATGTCCTTCATAATAATTACAAATCACTGTTTTCCCTCTCTCATATACCCCCCAGATGCTGAAGTCTTGATGAGGATGGGGGGCTTAGGGATTAGTAGCTGGGCTCTAATGAACAGTGGGAACTACTTCCCACTGGACCTCGGTGCCCAACTGTTGATCCAACTAAATCAGTCAGCACTTTCTCTTTTCTTTTTAGTTTTTTCTTTTATTCTCCCATCTCTTCCTTTTCAGCTTGAACTTGTTGACGACTTTGGCTTGTTTGATTATACTTTGGCTGCTTCTTTGGATTTGGCACAGTGTGGGATGGACGGCATTCCATCTCAACCTGTGCCAATTTAGATGCCATCACCCTCTGGCGGACCCCATTGGGTGCAGACCAAGTCTGTTAAGAGTCGGGCTCCAGTGATCCAGTTTTAAGTCACCCATATTTGCGGATAATGGGTGACATCAGGCATTGGAGTCGCCGGTGGGAGGGGCTAACCACCCCCACTGACCAGTGGACGCCCACCTTAAGAGAGGCAGCCCCTCTCTAATAGAGGTCTGGTCCCCGCTGAAACCTCTTCTCATGTTGGGCCACATGGGATAGGAGGACTGATATCCTCCGATAAGAGGTGGATAACCAAGCTTGCTCTTTTAAAAAAACCCAATACCTGTGATGACGACATGGAAAGGACAAACTTGGACCTCGGTATTGACAACCCCAACTCAGGTTCTAATATTGTAGCATTAGAACCCTACTCGTGTCATGTAAAAAATGATCATAAGAATAAGAAGAGAGAGAAAGTACAAAGTGATGACAGGACAGAAAAATACAGAAAAGCCGAAATATTACCTAGTCGCTATGAGGTAGTAAATTATGAGAAATTTTTTATTTTGGAATTTGAAAATGGAAGACGAGCATGTAAATGTTTTTAAAGCCAACGGGGAAATAGTAAATAAATGTGGAGGGCAGCCAAAAATTCTTCCTCAAGGAAATGGAAGTCTCCTGATAGAGACACTGTCCCTAATACAAAGTGAAAGATTAAAAGCTCTTTCAACATTGGATGGGATGGCCATAATGTCAAATGCTTTTCATACCCCTTTTTTAACCAAAGTAGGGGTGTGATATATGTGCCAGAATTGGTAGAGCTAGAGGAAAAGGAAATTGAGAATGAACTGAGAGATCAAGGAGTAGTAAAAGTTGTAAGAATGAGAAAGAGAGTCGGAGAACAACGTGTCCCTTTCGCTACTTTGGTTTTGACTTTTGACCAGTGTAGACTACCCAATGCTATTAAAGCTGACTGGTTATCTTTGAAGGTGAAACCCTACATCCCTTCACCATTGCAATGCTACCATTGCCAAATGTATGGCCACCTAAGCCAAAAATGTAAAGAAAAAAATAAATAATGAGCCCAGTGTCTGTGCAAACTGTGGTAAAAATAGTCATGGAGCTTGTATAGAAAGTCCCTGCTGTATTCATTGTGGGGAAGCACACCCAGCAACATCAAAAAGTTGTGTGAAGTTTATTTTTGAGAAGGAAATTCAGGCCATTCGAACCATGGAAAGGGTTACTTTTAAAGAGGCTCGTAAAAGAGCTCTTGAAAAACATAAAACCAGTGCAACCTTTTTCATTGGCTTTGAGGAAAAGTTTGCCTAAGCAAAATGCCAAAAATATTAATCCCAGGTTCCAAAATAAAGAAAGATTTAAGGTTGGTTATACAAGATGAAAGCTCTATTGTAAATCTGAGTCAGGAAAGTGTAGAAAAATCCAAACAGGTATTGGAAAAACGTAGATACTCAGAAACCTTGTGGATCCAAAGAAAGCTCAGAACATCTCCTTGAAGAACAGAATAAAGATAATCTAAAGCAACCTGCATCATTTGAAAAGATTTTAAGTCCAGCTAAAAGTGATGTAAATATTGACATAAACATGTCATTAGACAATACCAACATGGAAGAAGACAGTCCATTACCTGAAACTGTCAATCATCCTAAAGAAAATAAGAAGAGAGAGAGAACCCCAGAAGGGAGACCGCCAAGATTGATAAAGAATCAGCATTAAAAACTTTCCCCATAAGAAATCCCCCTAAGATAAAATGTTTAAATAAAAATAAATCATAATTTGCACTCATGGATAGCAAACTCACGATACTTCAATGGAATTACCAAGGCCTTAGAGCTAAATATGAATCTTTTAAAATACTAATTAAGGAAAATCACCCAATCCTATTATCCTTGCAAGAAACTATGCTAGGCCAGAATAAAGTATGTCCCAGAGAATATTTATTTTATCATAATGAAATCCAGGAACATGAAGGTAGACATGTGCATTACTGGTGCGACGAGATCTCATCCATAACAAGATTAGTTTACAAACAAATCTTCAAGCAGTAGCCGTACAAATGCATTTAAAACGAGCATACACCATATGTTCCATATATCTGCCACCCAATCGAGGTGACCAAAACCTGAAGCAAGAACTTGATAACTTGATAGATCAGCTTCCTAACCCATTTTTACTCTTGGGAGACTTTAATGGGAGACATCCTATGTGGGGGGATATTATTTCCAACTCCCGAGGCAATCAAATTTTTTCTTTCATTGAAGAGAAAGAGCTTGGTGTTTTGAATACTGGAGCACTAACACATTTTCATGTACAAAATGGAACCCTTTAATCTATAGATATCTCATTATGCACTCCTGAGTGCTTTTTAGATTTTTCATGGGAAGTAATGGATGAAGGTATTGGAAGTGACCATTTTCCAATCGTAATTAAATTAGTTGATGAAATAGCTGCACCAAGATCTCCAAGATGGGCAATTGATAAAGCTAATTGGGCATTGTTTACTCTGCTTACATTGTTAGAAATTGATGCTGATAATTTTCCCACTGTATAGGGAGCCCTTGAGTTTTTTAATAAAATCAATATAGATGCCAGTAAGAAGTCAATTCCTCGAACTACAGGTCAGTTTACATGAAAACCGGTCCCTTGGTGGAATATTCAATGTTGAATAACTCGAAAAGCTATGAGAGCTGCATTTACTCGATATCGGCGTTATCCTTGTAATTAATACTTAATTTGTTATAAGAAAGCAAGAGTCAAGTTTAGATACCAAATCAAACAGGCTAAGTGCCAGTCTTGGATAAACTTTATATCCAAAATTAATTGGAAGGCTAACTTAACGAAGGTCTGGACAAAAATTAGAAAGATTAGTGGTAAACATGAACCTTTGCCATCACCTGTAATTGAATGTAACAGTCAAATGTTAAAACATCCAGAGAATTTTAAGTGAAGCATTTGCAGATCATTTTTCAAAAATCTCCTAAAAAAATCCTACATCTATGTATCACCACAAACGTATACAAGAAGAGAATCGCCCTTTCGACTTTGGAGCTATAAGAAAAGAATCATATAATTTGCCTTTTAGCATGAAAGAGCTTTTGTCAGCCCTGTCTATGGAATTGATAATATCACCTATTCAATGATTAAACATTTACCCATAGAAACTAAATTTTTTTTACTCAGTATCATCAATAGTATCTGGAAAGAGAGCCTATTCCCTAATATTTGGAGCATTTGTATAATTTTAGCCTTTTTGAAACCTGGAAAAGATAGCAAAATTATGACCAACTTTCGGCCGATTGCATTAAACGGATTTTGAGCGAAGCGAAAAATCTATTTTTGGGTGAGATAGCCATGACGTCCTGTTGGAAGGTTCCTTCAGTATCTTCCTGAGGGTATATATGACTACAATAGATATTCCCAGAGAATTAAACTAAAGGTTTCACAGAATTCTACCCTCTTAATGAGAGAATTCCTTGATGAAGTCATTGAGCTTCAGCACGGCATTCTATCCCGTGCTGAAACTTGGTGATGGGCAAGAGGGCTCTCGAACTTGGGGAAATTGCTCCCTCAGTTTGAACCTAAATTTCTCTCTTTTCTTATCTTTTTCTTCCTCTTTATATTGCTTCAACCTTCTCCTAATATTATAAACTTTCTTTAATGTTGCTGTCCCAACCCTATGAGTAAAATTTCTCATATGTATATGTGTATATATTTACATATATATGTATGTTTATTATTTTTTATTTTCCTTTATGGCATGGATGTTTCTACATCTGTTATTCCCACTTAGGCGGATGTTTCTACATCCGGTAATGCTGCCTTAGAGATTTAGGGCACTAGATTAACTGGAGTGAGTCGTCTTTACTTTTTAAGAGTACCTGTCCGTACAGAAAGAAGATCCTAGAATCAGCCATCAAATATCAATCAAACACAATGAACTTATCCGGAGGCCAATGGAAAGCTGACACGGCGGACAATGCTCTTCTCAACCCGACCATAAATAATATAATCTACGGAGACGAACCACCAGATATGCATCAGAGGTCAAGACATCCCCCGAGCAGATCAACAATACGAACACGCACCTGGATGTAATTAAATTTGGGTAATCCTTCCAGCACTTAAAACAACCTTAGAACTATTAGGAACACCCTTTTGCTTTCCTATATAAACCGTCACTGTCCACTGTATTCCTCATTTTTACTTTACATCCTGACGAGGGCCAATGTGTATTGGGCGAAATATAGTGAGTTATCTTTATTTCCTTTTTTTCTTTTAAGGCCCTTTTTGAAGAAACATATATTTATATATATATATATATATATATATATATATATATATATATATATATATATATATATATATGTAAATATATATGCTATATATATAAAATATATATATATATATATATATATATATATATATATATATATATATGGTATATATATAAAATATATATATATATATATATATATACATACATATATGAATATTTTTATATATAAAAATATCTATATCTATATCTATACAGCATACATATATATATATATATATATATATATATATATATATATATATATATATATATATATATATATATATATATATATATATATATATATGTGTGTGTGTGTAAATAAATAAATAAATATATATATATATATATATATATATATATATATATATGTGTGTGTGTGTGTGTGTATACATACTGTATCTATATATATATAATATATATATAAAGTTAAAAATATTTAATATATATATATATATATATATATATATATATATATATATATATATATATATATATATATATATATAAAGTTTTATATATATATATATATATATATATATATATATATATATATATATATATATACATATTTGTATATACAATATACATACAAATATATATTTTTGGGCTTGAGCCATGTCGTCCTGATGAAAGTTCCTTCTGGCAACTTCTACAGTGTAATATTTCTGCGATTGATATTACAATAGCATTACCGTTAGGTATCACAGGGTTCCAACCCCCAGAAACGACTATCCAAAGATATCGTGAATAATCAGGGACGTATCCCAAGATAACCATAGATAAATGCACCCCGAACAGACCTTACCCAGTCTAATCTACTTAGGGGAAGGAAAGGTAAGGAGTTGTTACACATCCTATCACCTTCGAGTGCCCCTATACGTTCCTGCCTCTCATTCCTTCAAACGCACCTGTTTGCTGCAGTGCGGTTGATTTTTGGGCGCTTTTTTCACAGTTTTGAAGAATTTTCTATTTGGTGATATGGCTTCTTCCTCTTCGTCAAAGTAGAGTACTTACCTCTCTTTGCCTTTATTTATTCTAATTTTGGTTTACTCCCTTTGGGGACATTAATTTTAGCTTTTGTTTGGAGGAAGCCAAAGCGCTTCGAGTCCTACTAGCATGGCGTCGGGCTTAGCCCCAATAGCCTCTTATTTATTGTGTTTACTTAATGTTTCAAGTTAGCTAGTTTTTGTTTAGCTTTACGAAGCTAAGGACTTAATTTTATATATATTTTCATTACGATTAGCATTACGATGCTAAGGGCTCAATTTTATATATATTTTCATTACGATATATATTTCAGTCTTTTGCTAGTTCGTATCAGTTTCGGCTATTCTAGCCTATTGTTGGCAGTTAGGCTGGCCATCGTGCTACAAACGTTAGGGTTTCTCAGGGCAAAGAAGGCATAGTTTTATAAATCCCCTTTGCGAAGGGCGATCTCATTTTTATTAATCCCCTTTGCGAAGGACGAGTTCATTTATATTGTTCAGTTGGTTCGCTGACTGGCTAATGCCTTTTCTTTAGTTTCTGGGATTCTGCTTTCATCTTGTGGTATCTGGCGGCATGTCCGTCGGGCCATTGTGCTACATACGCTCTCTAGTTGGTTTACGGTATTTCTTTCGAGTTCCCCTTTGCGAAGGACGAGTACACTTTTTCCTGTCGGTGCGCTGACAGTTGTATGATGCCGTATTCTAACCCTTTTTATATTTTGAGAGAATAATTATTTTGTTGATACAAGTTACTGATATCGAACTTATATATATTGTGTGGAGTCCTAGCCCTTAGGGGTTTCTGACCTATTAACCCGGCAGCATTCTCCTTTATAAAGAGAGTTGTCAGACTGAAGACAAGGTTAGTACTTACGGCTTCGTCGCCTCCGAAGGCATTCCTTTTCTGGGCCTTGCTATAGTGATACGTTGCTATATTATCTATGTGGCCTATACTGCCACACTTTTTTACGACATAAAGTTTGTTACATACAATCGTCATTCTGTCTGCTGCCGTTGTTACCGACATTGTTGTAACTGGCGGCAGTTCCCGCCCTGTATTGGGTATAGTTTGTGTCCCTGATTTAGGAATAGCCTCGGGAGGCGGCGATGACATTACCTTTCTGTGCCTTTATTAGTGGCAAGGATATTATTATTAGCTGCTGTTTTATAGCGATGTCTGTAAAAGAGAGTTGTCAGACTGTCGGCAATGTTGGTACTTACGGGTAGAGGTTGGTCCGTCGAAGGTCATAGGCCAGGGAGTCGGGGTCTCCGAAGTAACAGGGGAACTAAGGGCAAACATCCTCAACCTAGTAATGAGGATATTCCAGTAAGGGGAAGGCTGTTATAGTTCAAGGACAGATGGCTGTTCAGTCCTTGGCCACAAAGCGTGAATTCCAGCGGTTTAGGCTGCCAATGGAAGAGACAAACCCCAAGGGGGGGTCATGCTCCTCTCAAGAAAGTGCAAGGACATCGGTCCCAGAGTTTCAAGCAATTCTACTTCAATATTCTGGTGACTATGGCAGTCTTCTTATCCATGCAAAGTCTATATTTACAAAACAACATTAATTTCCATCTTGTATTAGACAGCAGAGTAATGGTTCATTGCATCGACAGGCAAGGGTCAAGATCTCCCCAATTAAACCATGTACTGATTGCCATTTTTTCATTGGCATAGAGAAGGGGATCTCTGTCTACATCTCACCTAACGGAATCTGGAATGGGATGGCAGACTCTCTATCTCGAACACATCCACTAGAAATAGAAGGGTCTCTAGATGAATCATTCCCTTTCATGCAAGACGTAGTCCCAGGTCTTCAAGTGGACCTGTTTGTAACGAGTCTCAACAAGACACTTAGCATTTATATGGCACCATATGCAGATCTAAATGTGATGGGCATGGATGCGTTATTCATGAATTGGAATCATTGGGAGAAGATTAACATATTCCTACCCTTCAATCTTCTCTTGAATTTGTTAGGCAAGTTCTGTTCGTTCAGGTGGACAGCAGCCCTGGTTGCCCCTCTTTGGCCAATGAGCAGCTGGTATCCTTTGGTGACATGATGAACTCCAGGCTGGTACCTCTACCCAGCCTGGCCCTGTCTTAAGAAGTACAAAGGACAACTGTTTTCACTTCATCTAAATAACCGAATGTCCTTCATCTCATGATTTTTTTCGATTCAAATCTAATGGGACAAATTGGCATTTGTGGAAAATTATGGAACTTCCAATACTTTGAATCGGTATGAAACTTCGTGGAAGAATTAGGTTCGATATGTTTAGGTTTTCTGATCTACTTACATGCGACAGATTTAGCATCCTCCACGATTGCGTCATGCAAGTCACCCCTCCCTGGACCCATTTTATATGATTTTGACATAGATTTTAACTTTGTCCTCTTCGCCACGATTCCGAAAGTTTGTGCCAAGTTGAGGCCAGCAGCCCTGCCGAGGCCGGTCTCCTGGGTACTGGATAGTGTTTTATAACTAGCTTCGAAAATTGATGAATGTCTTTCCGAATTTTATCTCAGAGTGATTTTTCTATTCACTATGGCTTCTGGTGCTCTAATTAATGGAGTTATGGCTCTCTCTGGAGATGAGGGTCGCATAGAATTTACAGACAATGGTGAAGTTAATTTATACCCTGATCCTACCATTTTGGCTAAGAAAGGCTACCATCTAAACTTTGGGGACCATCAAAAATAGTTCCCATAGAAAGTGATCTCACCCAGTGTCCAGTACAGTGTTTAAAGACATATCTGGACAGAAAAAAAAGGTTAAAACCGGTCAATTCTTTGGAGGTGAGACAGTCGGTTCAGAGTTGTCTTTGAAACAACTGAGAGCAATATTGGTTAATTCCTTTGAAGAGCAGACCCTGCTAGCATGCTGTTGGGTCATAACCCTAGAAAAATGGAATCATCCCTGAACTCCTTTCTGTATGTCATTCGAAGCTTTACAAGCTTATCCTGGTTGGAAGTCCGCCAGGGTGTTCTTCAAGCATTATATGAAGCAATTGGATGAAGTTCGTCATTTTGTGGTGGCAGCAGTTGATGTTATAAACCTGCGTCCTTGGGCATTCTTCCAGCTTATTTTCTTTAATAAGTAAACTGTCGTTTTTTACTTCATGATCTACATTAACTTATTTCAAATATTTTAAAATTAAAGATTCAATTTGGTTTCTCTGAATTTTATAAGTGTACCTACGCAAGCATACTATTCCTCTTTTAGAACTGAGTTTAATATAATTCAGTTTCCTTGGTTGGGTTTGACACTGTATTTTACATTTAGCTATATTCGGCAATATTCTTTACCTTAAAATCTCCTTTTTCAGGCGTTCAGGGATTTATCATCTTGTCTCCCCTCATGATTACTTAAGTGAAGAATTTTATTGAGAATATATTTTGGGGTATAGGGGTAGATCACAATGCTGTTCATATATACTGTATTAAAATTTGGTCAAATAGATGGTCTAATGAGAATAATATAATGTTGGATGATTTTATTGCTAGACTTAATTCCTAGTAGAATTAAACTTAGCATACTATATTCAATTTCTACCAACGCTGCACATTATGAATCTATTTAACGATGAATTTTAGTTCTTCAATGATTACTCTCTACCCTTATGATATTGGTAATATGTGTTCTCTGATACAGAGAGTGTCCTTCACCACAGGGATGGTGGTTAGAGAGTCATAGATCCTTCCTCTTAAAACACTACCATATTTACCAAATCAAGTTCATTTTGGATACTTTTTAAGGTAGAAATTTATGATTATACTTCATCATATAATAGGTGAGCCCCCATTTATGGCAAGTTTTTTCCATGGAGAACCCTCACACTAGTATAGATAATTCTCTGGTACACTTCGAGCCCAAAAAAGGTATTTTGACGTAGGAAAAATCTATTTTTGGGTGATAGAGCTATGTCGTCATAATGGCCCATCCGTTACGTCCTACTTTGCTCCACCCCTTTGCTCGTTGGAGGCTTCTATTTCACAGTAGCTCATCTGCGACGTGGAATGAGAGGCAGGAACGTATAGGGGTACTTGAACGTGATAGGATGTATAACTGCTCCTTATCTTTCCTTCCCTTAAGTGGATTAGACTGGGTAAGATCTGTTTGGGGTGTAGATATCTATGGTTATCTTAGGATACGTCCCTGATTATTCACGATATCTTTGGATAGTTGTTTCCAGGAGTTAGAACACCGTGATACCTAACGGTAATCCTATTGTAATATCAATTGTAGAAATATTATACTGTAGAAGATTTTTCCTATGTCAAAATCCCTTATATATATATATATATATATATATATATATATATATATATATATATATATATATATATATATATATATGTATATATATATATATATATATATATATATATATATACATATATATATACATATATATATATATATATATATATATATATATATATATATATATATATATATGTATATATATATATATATATATATATATATATATATACACATAAATATATATATATATATATATATATATATATATATATATATATATATATATATATATATATGTATATATATATATATATATATATATATATATATATATATATATATATATATATATATGTATATATATAAAATTATACATCTATTTATATATATATATATATATATATATATATATATATATATACATATATATACACATATATATACATATATATAGATAGATAGATAGATAGATTGATAGATAGATATTTATTTATATATATATATATATATATATATATATATATATATATATTTATATATTTATATATATATATATATATATATATATATATATATATATATATATATATATATATATATATATTTGGGCTCGAGCCATGTTGTCCTGATGGAAGTTCCTTCTGGCAACTTTCTACAATATAATATATCTGCGATTGATATTACAAGAGAATTACCGTCAGGTATCACGGGGTTCCAACCCCCGGAAACGACTATCCGAAGATACCGTGTAAAATCAGAGACTTATCCTAAGATAACCATAGATATCTGCACCCCAAACAGACCTTACCCAGTCCAATCCACTAAAGGGAAGGATAAGTAAGGAGCCGTTACACATCCTATCACCTGCAAGTTTATAGCATTTGGTTAGAGGAAGCCTG
This sequence comes from Palaemon carinicauda, assembly GCF_036898095.1. NCBI lineage: Eukaryota > Metazoa > Arthropoda > Malacostraca > Decapoda > Palaemonidae > Palaemon > Palaemon carinicauda. The sequence goes on from NC_090733.1 coordinate 59,909,366, forward strand.
ACCGTTTCAAGTCCTGCTAGCATGGCGTCGGGCTTAGTCCCTGATGGCCTCTTATTTGTCATGTTTGGTAAGTTTCACGTTAGCTAGTTTGGGTTTAGCATTACGATGATAAGGACTCAATTTTATAAGGAGCAAGGGAGACGCACAAGTAATAAAATAGACATTTTATTAGATAATTGCAGGTAAATCGATACATGTCATGCAATAAATAGTAAAAAACATTTACATTGATAAAAATGTACATAGTCATAAAGGCGTGCTCTTGAGTCTGAAAGGGAAGAATCAAGTATTAGTAGGCACTCGTTCTACGGAACGTTAGTCTTTATGTAACACACGTCATGCACGTGGCATGTAGCACTCATGTGGTAATCTACTATGACATTTCACCTGAGGTAAGAACAGTTAAAGAAAGCACAAGGTGGTTTCTGCTTCACTACGTATCACTTGAGGGTCAACATAGGCACCCGACGAGTTAGAGTCCCTAATAACTCACTGTTCTAAGCAGAGTTCAGAGCAGGTTTCATAACACTACCTGCGGCTACCACAAAATGTTTCACTTCGTGCACTTGTTTCGCATAATGTTTAAAGAAAACACTCGAGGATTTCCAGCCTGTATAGTTCTTGAGGCTTTCGAAATCCATACTCTGAAAGAAATTCAGAGACGAAGCGACTTTCCTAGGATCATGACCAGCGGGTGTACTGTCTGGATCCGCTCTGCGAATGAAGTAGGTGATTTTAGCTCTCAATTGTTTCAGTGACAGGTCGCTGCCCGATGTTTCTCCTTTGAAGAGTTGGCCTCCACCAAAGTTTGAAGTTCTATGAAGATAGACCTTAAGGCTCTCTACTGGACATAGAGAGGCATCTTCCTTCAAGGGGCATATCCGCCACGGGCCCCATCGTTTGGTAGGTAATTCGTTCTTTGCGAGAAACGTCGGATCAGGGAAGAGGGAGAGGTCTCCTGAATCGTTGAAAACGATATGTCCCTCTTCTCTAGATAGTGCCACTATTTCGCTGACTCGGGCTCCCGAAGCTAGAGCGAAGAGAAATATAACTTTCTGAGTCAGGTCCTTAAGAGGGCATGAATCATTGTCCAAGTTGGAGGCGAAGTGGAGAACTTTGTCTAGAGACCAAGTGATTGGTCTCGGAGGGGGTGCCGGTCGTAAACGGGCACAGGCCTTCGGTAGTTTGTTGAAGATGTCGCTAGACAGATCTATTTGGAAGGCGTATGACAAAGGTCTAGTCAAGGCCGATTTGCAAGTAGAAATCGTGTTGGCTGCCAAGCCTTGTCCATGAAGGTGAATGAAGAAGGACATGCAAAAATCTATGGTGATTTTCGAGGGGTTCTTTGCCTTGACGAAGGAGACCCATTTCCTCCAAGACGATTCGTATTGCCTTCTCGTGGATTCGGTCTTGTATTCCTCGAGGAAGTCTAGACTCTCCTTCGAAATCCCAAACCTTTTCTTAGCGGCTAGGGTGAGAAAATCATGAGATGAAGGTCCTTGATTTTCGATGATGAAGCGAAGACAGTCGACTTCTGTATTTGCTGGGAGAGAACTGGGTCCGGGAGGGGGATCAGCGTTGGCTGCATCTCCAGGATCAAGGGGTACCAGTTGCTGCGGGGCCACTTGGGAGCCACTAGAGCTGCTGTCCCTTGAAGGTTCTCAATTTGGAGAGGACTTTCAGCAGAAGATTGGTGGGAGGGAACAGGTAAATCTTGGCCCATCTGTTCCAATCCAAGGTCATGGCGTCCACCGCTTCCGCTTTGGGGTCCTCGTACGGGGCTACATATCGAGGAAGTTGATGGTTGTCGCTCGTTGCGAAGAGGTCGATCTGGAGGTCTGGGACTCGGTGAGAGATGAAGGAGAATGATCTTGCGTCTAGAGACCATTCCGACTCTATCGGGTTTGTCCGAGATAGATCGTCCGCTGTCACATTGCGGAATCCTTGTAGGTGAACTGCAGACAGGTGCCATTTCTTCCTTTCTGCCAGACGGAAGATTGTCAGGAGCACCTGATTTATCTTGGGCGATCTTGAGCCCTGGCGATTGAGACAACGCACTACCACAGAGCTGTCCAGGGTCAGGCGAATGTGTATCGACGGGGGCGGGGAGAGTTTCTTCAGCGTCAGAAGAACCGCCATGGCCTCCAAGATGTTGATGTGAAACGTCTTGAATAGGGGAGACCAAGTGCCTTGAGCCTGTTTTTGGTGGGAGTGACCTCCCCAACCCTCCAACGAAGCGTCCGTATGGATGTTGAGAGATGGAGGTGGGTGTTGGAGAGGAAGGGACCTTTTTAGGGCCCTCGCTTCTGACCACGGCTTTAGAAGAAGTCGAAGTCTGCTTGGGAGCCGTCTCTTGAGGTCTCTTCGAGCGATGGATGCGGAACGTCTCTAGACTCCCGCTGCATCCTTTAGCTGTGCACGAAGCACTGGGTTTGTGATCGAGGCGAACTGTAGAGAGCCTAGAACTTGTTCCTGCTGGCGTCTCGAGATCCGTTTGGATTTTAACAGTCGCTTGACAGACCCTGCTATTTCCTTCCTTTTCTTTGCTGGAATGGAAAGGCGGTGTGACTGAAGATTCCAGTGGATGCCTAACCATTGGAACTTCTGAGCTGGAGATAGGCGAGACTTTTTCGCGTTTATCTGGAATCCCAGGTGTTCGAGAAACTGGGTAACTTTTCTGCAGGATTCTATACAATCCTCGGGCGAGGGCGCCCACACTAGCCAGTCGTCGAGGTAGGCCATCACCTGGACGTTTCGGATGCGGAGCTGTTGTACTACTGCGTCCGCTAGCTTTGTGAATATCCGAGGGGCCACGTTGAGTCCGAAGGGCATGGCCCGGAAGGCATAGCTTTTCCGTTGGAGTCGGAATCCTAGGTAGGAGGAAGCGTGATGGTTCATTGGTATGTGCCAGTATGCGTCCGCCAGGTCTATCGAGACCGTGAAAGACCCTCGAGGCAGGAGGGTTCTGATCTGTTGAAGAGTCAGCATCTTGAACTTGTTGTTCGATATGAATACGTTGAGGGGGGATAAGTCCAGAATGACTCTGAGTCTGTCTGAGTCTTTCTTGGGGACACAAAACAGTCTCCCTTGGAACCTTGTGGACTTCACCCTTCTTATCACCTTCTTGTTCAAGAGGTCTAGCACATATTCTTCCAGGAGGGGGGTTGAACGTTGGAAGAATTGCTGGAAGGTTGGGGGTGGTTGCGCCCAGCTCCAGCCCAGACCTTTCTTGATGATGCTGTGTGCCCAGGAGTCAAAGGTCCAGCGATCCTGGAAGTGGCGGAGTCTTCCTCCCACCGGAAGCACTTCATTGCTTCTGGGGTCCCGAGGACTTGCTGCCTCGGCCGCTAGCTCCCTGTCCTCCTCTGCCTCTGGAGGGCCGGCCATCAGGACGCCATGGCTATCTCACCCAAAAATAGATTTTTCGCTTCGCTCAAAATCCGTTATTTTAGTCTTTTTGTGAGTTCGTATCAATTTCGGTTGGCCTAACCTAGAGTTGGCAGTTTTGTTGGGAGCTCCTGGCCATCGTGCTACAAACGTCATCCCCTTTGCGAGGGGTGAGCTCATTTTTCTGGTTCAGTTGGTTCGCTGATTGATTAATGCCACAATCGTCAGAGTTTCTCGGGGCTAAGAAGGCAATATTTTAGAGATCGCCTTTTTCGAAGGGTGAGCTCATTTTTCCTTGTTCAGTTGGTTCGCTGACTGGCTACACCTTTTCTTTAGTTTCTGAGTTTCTTCTTTCATCTTGTGGTATCTGACCAGGACTATACTTTTACGGCAGGTCCGTTTTTTTATGGTATATTTTTTGAGTTCCCCTTTGCGAAGAGTGAGCCTTTTTCCTGTCGGTGCGCTGACAGTTGTGTGATGTTGTATTCTAACCTTATAAATATTTTGGTCTTACCTCATCGAGGTGGTTTTCCCCGTTACTGATATCGAACTTAAATATATAATTGTGTGCTTTTACAATTGTTTGAAGGCCTAGCCCTTCGGGGTTCTGGCCTATTAACCCGACAGCATTCTCCTTTATAAAGTGAGTCGTCAGTCTGTCGGCTTCGTTGTCTCTGACGGCATTTCCTTTTCTGAGGCCTAGTCCTTCAAGGTTCTGGCCTTTTAGCCCAGCAGCATTCTTCTTTATAAAGAGAGTTATCAGACTGTCGGCTATGCCGGTACTTACGGCTTCGTCGTCTCCAGCGGCATTCCTTTTCCGGGCCATTTCATAGTGATACGTCGTTATGTTAATGATGTGGCCTATACTGCCACACTCTTTTTGTTACGACGTGATATTTGATATAAATTATCGTTTTTTATTTTGTTGCAGTCTTTACTGACACTGTCGTAGCTGGCGGCAGTTCTCGCTCAGTCTTGGCTATGATTATTGTGCCCCTGATTTAGGAATAGCCTTTGGAGTTGATGATGCCGTTACCTATCTGTGCCGTTAATAACGGCATGGATATTATATTATGACAGCATATGATTTATGAGTATAAACCTCAAGTGTCACCCTTGGGAGTTGACGATGCCGTTACCTATCTGTGCCATTATGGACGGCACGGATATTATGTTATGACAGCATATGATTTATGAGTATAAACCTCAAGTGCCATAAAGACCTTACTTTACGACTTGCTAGGTATCTTTATGCTTGTCAGTTTTGGAGTTCCCTGTTGCAAAAGATGCTCCTTAACTAGGCTTTAGATTTAACTATTATATTTAGTTAATTATTTCCATGAATTCATTCAGATCCTTTGAGACGTGGATTGGATTGTGCATCTTACAAGTGGGATTCTATTACGATCCCCCTTGTCAGATTTTGGTTTAAGGAATAGCCTTCTATTTTATCTTTGATTGCTCTTATTATCGATGCGTCGATATATTTTGTAAGGTAGGTGACTCCGTTACCTTCCTATTAGCCCTTTCTCTGCGGAGAGAGTAGAATATTGTTTTTGAGGAGTATTCTTGTTCCCTCTTTTATCTGAACGATATTCAAATGATAAAAGGGGCAATTTCAGTTGGCTTTACTTCTAATCTAACACCATTATAGGAGTCTGAATATTGTGGCCCCTTTTTTTCTTTCTGATCAAAAATTTGTAATTAAACACGTTTTGGGATTTAATTTCCCAATTTTCTGACTGAAATTTTGAATGATACTAACCCATTCTTTTCAGTGTGGCGGAATCTTCGAAGAAGATACATTGGTGAGTTCTGATCTATGCCAGGACCGTGAGGTATACCTGTGGTCATGATACCTACAGGATAAAAGCTCAATGCAGGAGATTGAAGGGTCCAATCTCCTATTGGGGCCTTCAGGACAGCAGTGTGTGTAAGGACTTGTGGAGAATATTTTTTAATCAGTGTTTGAGTGGAAACTTAATTACTCCAGGAAAGTCTCCCTACGTCAGTTACTCAAAGATCAACAGGGGAGGATAAGGAGCACTTACACTCAGGGCACAAACACCCTGCTAATAACTTTACTGACATAGTTCACTAACCATCGCTCTTAAATGCAATGAGGAAATTGTACTGTCCAGAGGCCGGAGAACTCCACACGTGAAAATAAAAGTAATTTAATGGCCTACTCTAGCTTTGTCTGGTCTATAGTCATCTATACTCTCAGGCTCTGTTTCGTCTCCGTCCCAGGGACCCCATTGAGATGCTGGACAGGAATATTACGTTAAGTAATTATTGAGACAAACCAAAAAATGAGAGCAGTGATGTAAAGTAAAGTTTAAAAGTTTAAAGGTATGTATCTTCACCTTCGAAGCAGATATTCAATAATAAGTCGCTCGCTAACACACTTTTTTTAAAGTTACTTACTCCTTTCCAAATATCGGAAATATTGTCCCGAGATTAAATTATCCTAATAGACAATCAAAATAAAAGAGGGAGTAAAAGTACGACAAGGTTTAATTAATCTAATCTTGATTTATTTTACAAATTTACATTGAAGGAAATGGACAGCTGAACAACACAAAAATGGTATCAAAACAAAATGTGATGTAATAAAAGGCAATTCAAAATAATGAAAATTGTTGCTTAGACACGTGATCCTCTGCAATAGTTAATAAATGAAATTGGGTTGGACATGTGGCCCATGCGACCCAGAGACTGTGCTAGCCTCGAAAGCAAAAAATAATATGGAAAAAACTGTACACACAATCCCATTGCACACAGTCCGAAATATGTAATAGCCAGGTAACCTAATCAAGTTAAAATTAGTCTAAGCTAAAAAATGGGGGAAAACTAAGTGGCCACATAATGGTACCTGCACTCCTTGGAATACTTACTTTGTCTTCAAATGACTGTTGACCGGATCGTTGCACTCTTAACTGGCTCACCCCAAGAATCTTCACTTTTGGCAGATATGGTTTAACAGGCTCTTGTTCTTCCTTCTCTCCAGCCGGCAGGACTCCTGTGTGAGGCGAGTTTTGGGAATTGGGGGTGGGGGAAGTGAGCCAGAAGTGCACGGATCCACTAATAGGCTGGTCAGTCGGTCACTACGGCTTCAGAACGAATGGGGCGACAATAGGGTCGAGAGGGTTCACCTGGCTTCACCCTTCAAAACAGGTGAGAGTCTTGATGCACTGGGTAACCCAGTGGAGGTGCCATATTGGGACTTTAGGACAGGGCAATATATTGTTGCAAGGAGTGCAAAGGAGGCAGGATTTTGTACAAAATACTCAGAAATCTTGCTACTCTTAGGGAGTTCATATATACAATAATCCTACCTATTCTAGCTTGCTGAAAATTAGGGAGTTAATGATCAATAAGCAATGGGCTGGTGCGATGGGCATACATCTTAAAATTAACAAACCTTAATTGGTGTTGAAAAATAAAAGCTGCATTCAAATCAGCAGTATTAGAATTAAATTCAAACCCAGTTTAATATTTAATCTCGACACACGTAGTTTGAGGAAAGAAGCCACATACGCCGGGGTAAGGCCCTTGCTGTGCGTATCTACGCTGTGACGTCACCAGCATAGCGTACGCTGCTGTCAACAAGTTCAGTTGATTTAAAATAGTTCTCCCGATGTTTCGGTAAAGAAAACTTAATGTAGGAGAGAACGTTCAAGGGGTGGCCACAGTATTATTAGAAGAGAGCCAAAAATACAAAGGGAAGAAGAAGAGTGAAGAAAATTCTTCACAGGACTTACATTATTCTGGATGGGTATTGGAGGGTGTTCTTCCACAAAAAGAATGCCTAGCCAAAGGCTCCTTATCTTCCTTCTGTAGCTTGGAAGGATATTCTTTTTCCCAATGCGGTCCCAGACTCGGTTTTGGGGGTATACTCCACCTAGACCCAGTTCTACCATTTAGTTCCATGTAGATGAAACTTTAAGTTTTTGGAGCTTTGATTTGGACAATTTATCCTCGGTTTCTTCTTTATCTCCGGATAGAGAATTGGCTCTCCTGCCGGTAGTAGATTCGGTTGAACCCCTCCCTCATGTGGATGATTCTTACTTGTCCGAATTGGACGAGGTTATTGTGACTTCCATGAGAGACTCAGTGCGTTCCGTTGTTTCAACTGCTGTCACTACGGTGACTGCTCTATCAACTGTTACGACAAAGCCTTCTTTTTCAGTTACGCCTCCGGTTTCTGTCCCTCCTCCTTTCCCGGTCGAGCAAGGCGAACCAACACTTCCTACATTCTCACCAAACTTAGAAAATAGGTCCCTGTTGGAAAACATGAAGGCCTGTATAGAAGGGACCCAAGAATACCAAAGAAGGATGGGTAAAGCCTTACTGGAGGAGATTAAGACTTTGAAATTTCCAGAGGATCCTTGTAAGTCTAAAGGTTTTACCTTCTCAGCTTCCCTCTTACACGCAACAGAACCCATGGAGGTATCCGGGTCAAGCAGTGCTTTCAGAGGGTATTTTTCATATTGGAGAGGGGCTAGGGTCTAGTTCGGTTGCTGATCTGGAATTTTATCCAGATATAGAGGCCTACCCCATTTGCTATGTTAGGTTAGCTGAAGGTGACCCGTGGGGACGACACGATTCTTCTAGTTCATACCAGAGCGCAGCATCCGGCAGTGAAGAACATAAAGACAGTAGGGTGTATTAGCACACAATTCGGTGCTTTTACAGAAAGGTTAGCCACTTTCATATCACCCGACACAATGATTTTTCCCTTTGCTTCGAAACCCTTTTTTTGGCTGTGGAAAAGGCCTTCAAGGAGGGTAAGTCTCTTCCGGTCTTGGAAGAAGGGAAACCTGTGTCATTCGTTCTTCCCATTGACACTGAACACTGGTTGGATATTCAGTTTACTTTTGCTGAAGGGAAATTAGATAAGGATATAGCCAGCCGGCAGTTAATGAAAGAGTGCCGAGAGTTACGGAACACCTACTTAAGGTGGAATTGGAGGCTAGGGAGAGACTATCAGCTTCGATGTCTCTTCAATGCTTTGTAGAAATGATGATTGGTAATCTGTTGGTGCCCCTGTCTTTTCGCTTTTGGCCAAGATGCACATGGCTACTTTTATGAAGGATCTTTTTAACTCTTCAGGCTTGAAAAGTCTGCAGAAAGCATGTTTTAGCTTCCGCAATCATTCATCTTGAACCGAAGCATCTGATTGATGCCTGCATTTGGGGTAAAGATCTTTTTCCACAGAATTTAGTAGGAGATCTTGGATAAAGCGGCAGCAAAACATGAGAGTATTTTCCGGAGATGGGGAAGATCTTAAAAAGGGAATTTATTCATGAGGTTGGCCCTCAACCTAACATACCTTACAGGCCCTTCAGCTCTGCTTCAGGTAGTGCTTTGCAGAATCTTTTCACTGTCCCCAGCATCCAATCCTGAATTTGAACAAGGGACCTCGGCCTTTCGTCCCCCAAAAACTGTAGGGGGGGGGGGGGTAGAGGTCGGTCCAACAGAGGTCGTAAGACAAGGAGTCGGGGTCCTCGAAGTAACAGGGGAACTAAGGGCACATATCCTCAAACAAGCAATGAGGATACTCCAGTAGGGGGAAGACTGAAATGGTTCAAGGACAGATGGCTGTTCAGTCCTTGACCATAAAGCATAATTTCCTACAGTTTAGGCTGGAGATGGAAGAGACAAACCCCAAGGACCAAGAGATTTTTCCAGAAATCAACACCACATCTGGTACAATATGTGCAGGACCCTTTGGGAAGAGAGTTATCCGTTGCACGAAATCTATAAAGTTTCGAGGTCTTCTTTTCTGCGTGGTAAAGAAAGTTTCGATAATTCCTCGAACTATTCTCGACTTGTCCCATCTAATTCTATTCGTTCTTTGCGACAAGTTCTGGAGGCTGACTATTTCGCAGATACGGACCTTACTACCTCGTGGAGTTTACACCGTCTCTATAGATCTTACCGACGCTTATTGGCATCTTCCGATAGGTTGACGCTTCTCCCCCTTCATTGATTTCAGACTAGAGAGAAAGGCTTATGTATTCAGAGGTATGCCATTAGAGCTCCCTCAGCAAGGAAATGCACGGAAGCAACATATCACGTGGCAAGATTCCTTTAATATCTAGGATTCAAAATAAACTTCCAGAAGTCAAGGCTGAACCCGGATCAAGGGTTACCGTGGTTAGGGATTCGTTTGAATCTAAAGACTCATGCCCTCTCTGTTCCTGCTGCCAAGAGGAAGGAAATAGCCCGGTCAGTTCGGTCTTTCATCTACTTGAGAAAGACCACCAGACATTGTCAGGAAAGGGTTCTGGGCTCATTTCAGTACGTTTCTATAACGAACCCTCTCCTCGAGGTCAGACTCAAAGATGCAAGCAGGGTTTAGAAGAAAGGAGCTTCTACAGTTCCCTGCAATCATCAGAAGACAACCCCGGAGTTGTTTCGACTGCAACTCCGTCAGTGGTCACATGCCAGGAGTCTTTCCAAGACAATTCCGTTGCACTTTCCTCCTCCTACAGTGTTTCTACCTACGGACACCTTACTGGACGGTTGGGGGGGGGTCATGCTCCTCTCAAGAAAGTGCAAAGTTGTTGGTCCTAGAGTTTCAAACAATTCCACTTCAATATTCTGGAGACCATGGCAGTCTTCCTATACCTGCAAAGTCTACATTTACAAAACAACATTCATTTCCGTCTCGTATTAGACAGCAGAGTAATAGTTCATTGCAGAGACAGGCAAGGGTCAAGATCTCCCCTAAATAAACCTTGTAATGGTTACCATTTTTTCATTGGCCCAGAGGAAGAGATTATTTCTGTCTGCATCTCACCTCACGGAATCCAGAATGGGATGGCAGACTCTTTATCTCAAACACATTCACTAGAGACAGAATGGTCTCTAGAAGATTTATTCCCTTTCATGCAAGACATAGTCCCATGTCTTCAAGTGGACCTATTTGCAACAAGCCTCAACAAGACACTTCCCAATTATGTGTCACAATATGTAGATCTAAAGGTGATAGGCATGGATGTGTTACTCATGAATTGGAATCATTGGGAGAGGATTAATGTATTCCTACCCTTCAATCTTCTCTTGAGGGTGTTAGACAAGTTCTGATCGTTCAGTGGACAGCAGCCCTGGTTGCTCCTCTTTGGCCGACGTGCAACTGGTATCCTTTGGTGACATAATGAACTCTAGGCTGGTACCTCTACCCAGCCTGAGCCTGTCTCAAGAAGTACAGAGGAAAACTGTCTTTGCTTCATCCTAATAGCCGAATGCCCTTTATCTCATGATTTTTTCCCATTAGCCCTGGGAAAAAAGATCTCAAATTAACAGGACGAATTGGCATTTGCGGAAAATTATAGAACTTCCACTACTTTGAATCGGTATGAAACTTCGTAGAAGAATTGGGTTCGGTATGTGGAAGATAAAAATCCATCTTCTAAATCAATGGATTTTTGTTTAGGCTTTCTGATCGACTTACATGTGAAAAATTTAGCATCCTCCACAATTGCGTCCTGCAAGTCGGCCCTATCTGGACCCATTTTATATGCTTTTAACATAGATTTTTATTCTGTCGTCTTCGCCACGATTCCGAAAGTTTGCGCCAGGTAGAGACCAACAGTCCTGTAGAGGCCGACCTACTGGTTATTGGATAAAGTTTTATAACTAGCTTCGGAAATTGACGATCAAACAGTGTCTTTCCGAGTTTTATCTCAAAGAGCAATTTTTCTATTCGCTATGGCTTCTGGTGCTCTGATTAATGGAGTTATGGTTCTCTCTAGAGATGAGGGTCACATAGAATTTAAAGACAATGGTGAAGTTAATTTATACCCTGATCCTACATTTTTACCTAAGATAAGCTACCGTCTAAGCATTGGGTACTGTCAGGAATTTTCGAACTGGCCATTAGAAAGTCCCGCCATTTGACTTCATGAACGTTACGTCAAATGAGGGTAAGGCTGGGGGATCTCGCGGGCGAAAGACTGAGGTTTAATACACGACTGTATTGGAACCTAAATCTTAACCACCTGGTGGGGAAGGAGCGAGTGTTATGGAAATTGACTGTTTATAATATATCAATGATGAATCTAACGTAAAATTGAGGCAACATGACAAAAATGTCTTATGTATGTGTTTAGTGTCAAAGACTTTCTAAGTCATTGGATATGAACAATTTCTGGCCCTCAGCCGAAGCCTTAAGCCTTCCCTTGTATTTAAAGAAAAGCCTTAACTGTTTTACGATCCTGTAGTAAATGAAAAGGCTTTGTCAAACCCCTTGCAAATAAATAAACTAAGAATTCCTCCACATTGCTAAGGAAACTTTAGTTAACGCGGGAAAACGAAGTTTTCTTCGAAGCTGCCGACCCTCAGTTGCCCTCTTTGCTTCAACGTACCCCGTAAAGATAAGTTGTTTAAACGTTAGTCTCCTCTCTCTTTACTTCTTGTTACCAGGTTGGTTGTAGTAAGTTTGTGTGAAAGACATGTAGTTTTTTATATCGCAGTTTAATTTAGAGATCCTTGTGATTGGGGATCTGAATCCTGAGTTAAATTAGAATAGGGATATTTGGTGTGTGATTCGTTGTGAATTGAATTCGAATTGTCGCTATTTTCAGTTTTTTAAATGAGTCCGGTGTGGACCTTGTGCTTGAAGAGCACGTGTTACATTACCAAAAGTCAGCCTTGTTTTTCATCAAGTCTTGTGAATGCTTAAGAATGTTGTTTGTCTCGTATCAGAGTTTATTTTTATAATAAAATTGTAAATTTTGTCGCAGTATTTTAATCAACTCCTGGAAGGTTTTGGGAATCTCGCCTCTTCAAGGCCTTGCGATCCGCCCAGTACATCGGGCAGATTTAATAAACTGGTGAAAATCACAACATTTGGTCCTTCGAACCGGATCGCAAGCGCTTCCCAGAGCCGGACAGGACTAATTCAAAATATGAGCTTTTGAGAGAGAGAGAGACGGACAATTAAGGTCCTCAACGTCCCGATGTGCGATCGACCACGTGGGTCAGTTTTTTCCTGAGTCCCTTCTTCCTAACGTAAAATTACTTCTCTTTCCTTGCTTTGCCAACCCCCCCCACCCCCCGAAACGTAAAGTAAAGTCAATCAAGATGGCGGTGGCCACGATCGTGCACATCGAGGCGTCGATGGGCCTAATAAACGACTTACTTAGCGAAACGCAACGAGCGCTATTAGAGACCTATTCTGAGTCCGTTTACCAGAATTTGGTAACGGAGTTGCAGGTAGAGGTCCGACAGCTAAGAGAGCTATACAAAAGCCAGCGTGTGAAACTAGAATCTAGTATTGAAGCCCGAATCAGGCACACGTTGGGTGAAGCTACACACGCTTCTACCCTACTGTATAATAGGATAGACAAAGTGAAAAGCACTTCAACGGGGAATGTTGCCCTCCCCAGGTTGAAGCCGCTGCCTCTCCCCACGTTTGAAGGGGAAGTGCAAGAGTACGCATCGTACCGTGAGCTCTTCACAATCCATGTGGATCGAAGAGCGGATTTAGACGGTGTCTAAATTTACGTATTTATTGGGAACGTTAGGCAAAGAGCCACTTAGAATCATAAAATCTCTAAGTGTAACCGCCGCGAACTATAGTGTAGCATTAGATCTTTTAGATAAGCAGTATGGCAACGTGCACCAGACACTCGTGATTCTGCACCGTAAATTAGCCAACATCTTTGTGCCGTCACTAAACCCAGTAGAACTCAAAAGGTTCCGTTTTGAGTTGACCATCATAATCGAACAAATCAAAAGACTGAGTACCAATGACATAGGCCAGGGCATGGTCATGAGCCTCATAAATCAAAAATTGTCAGAGGGAAAGCTCTACCGCAAAGTGGTCGAGCATTTGAGAAAATGTGACTAGCCTATACGTTGGACGAGTTTTTTGAGGCAATAGACTTTATTGTGAGAATGCTAGAAGACGATGCGTTGCAGAGAGGTGACAGTCTTGAGAGTGACAAAAGACCAGACAGTAGTGTAAGACCGAAAACCCATCCCATCCACAATAATTCCTGCCCATTTTGTAGCGAACGGCACCCGCCTCACGGATGTCGCCAAGTGACTGACGTAGCTGCCAGCCGTCGGATTTTGCTGTAAAGGGGTCTTTGTTTTAATTGTACGAAATCAGGTCATCGTAGCGATAAATGTCCCGTCTCAAATTCCTGTAGAAACTGTCATGCTAAGCACCATACTGCAATTTGCGATGCGGGTAGACTACCGCAATCGATCCCTAGTCATAGTAGTAGTCAAACAACGACGTCCCGCCCCGTAGTGAATGCGACGCCTCAGCAGCCCGAAACTTCCCCCCGACCACCCAAGACTAAAGTAGAGGCCAAACCATGCACAAGCGCTAAGATCGCGCAGAGGCCTGATGTGGACCTCCCATGCACTATCTTGCCAACAGCCATGGCAGGTGTCCAACAAAAGCAAGGTAGTAAGCGAGTCCGCCTATTCCTCGACTCAGGAAGCCAGAGGAGCTTCATGTCAGCAAAAATTGCCCGTCAATTAGGCCTACCGGTGGTAGGACGAGTATCCTTAAATATAGCTCCGTTTGGTTCCGAGGAAATAAGCGGACAATACGATGTAGTAAATTGCAGGGTTGAAATAGGCAAAAGAATCGTGCGAATGAAACTAGTAGCACATGAGAGCGTAGATGTCCCGATACATAACGCTGGTTATGGTAAAGTCAGACAACATCTGTTAACCAAGGGAGTCACGTTAGCCGATCCAGCCAACAAGTTGGATGTGTTGAAAAAACGGATTTTGAGCGAAGCGAAAAATCTATTTTTGGGTGAGATAGCCATGACGTCCTGATGGAAGGTTCCTTCGGTAGCTTCCTTGGGTATATTTAACTACAGGGATATTCCCAGAGAATTAAACCACAGGTTATCACAGAATTCTAACTTCTGGTGCGAGTACCCTAAAGGTTTCCCTCTAGGATATCGTATATCAACAGGGGACGTATGTATTAACACGCTACATAGCTATCTGCACCCCATATAGAGTTAACACTTCGATATGGAAAGGTGGAGAATAACTGGGGAGCCGTTCCACAGTTACACTCATCCGTGGCTGCTTTTGGTACTCGAAACGTAAACAAACGGGCGCCATTGCTAAATGACGTCACGTCCGTCCTCATCCTGAGGCCAGCTCCTTGCTAATCTCCATGATACAGTAGGACAGGGCGGGGCCTGAAAGGCTGGACTAGAATAGATGGGAGGGTCCATCAGGACGTCATGGCTATCTCACCCAAAAATAGATTTTTCTCTTCGCTCAAAATCCGTTTTTTGGGCTCAAGCCATGACGTCCTGATGGAAGTGTACCAGAGAATTAATGTATCGTGGAAAATTTCCCCTTTTTTAAAGTAAGTGCCAAGGGCTCCGAATAGAGGTATGTAATGTGTCCTCGGTAGAGGTTCCGTTGGGATCCAGCTTCCTGCCCCCCTGGCAGAGAAGTCCCGGCGGATTTAAGTGGTCATTTAAGGGCTACTCACCCTGCAGAGAGTTCGTGCAGGACTCGGAGACAAGACAGAAGGTTAATATTCGAGTAGGAATATTCTCAAGTATAGACAAGTGATAATTAATCACTACACTCCATGGATGAGAGATCAATCTGGTCTCGAAGGCAGGACGAAGGTAAGTATTCAAGTAGGAATATTACACAGCATGAGTGAGTATATAATACAGATAATTTATATTATTCTTCTCATTCCAAAGGAAAGGGGTAAATGAAACTATGACAATCATGTATTTCATAATGATAATAAGAGCGGAGAGAGACGCACATGTAATAAAATAGACATTTTATTTCATAGATTGCAGGTTATAGTGATAATAATTGCAATAAAAGGTGTAAAGTTAATTTACAATAATAAGAATAATGTACATAAAAAATAAAAGACTTCAATCTTGAATCTGAAAGAAATTTCACTTTTAGAAACACAAGTTCCGGAGGAACGTCAGTCTTTTTCAAAGAAAAACACATCATGCCCTAGGGCATGTGGCACTCATGTGAAGTCTATGACATTTCACCTTGATAAGAACAGTCTATTAGAAACACTAAGTGTCCATGAATCACTATGTATCACACAAGGATCCACACAGGCACCCGTAGAGTTAAAGTCCCAAGTAACTCGCTGTTCTATGCAGAGTTAAACGGCAGGTTTCATAACACTACCTGCGGCTACCACGAAATGTTTAACTTCATGCACTTGCTTTGCGTAGTGCTTGAAGAAAACGCGCGACGATTTCCACCCTGTGAAGCTCTTGAGGCTTTCGAAATCCATGCTTTGGAAGAAATTCAGAGAAGACGCGACTTTTCTAGGATCATGACCTGCGGGTGTACTGTCAGGATCCGCTCTGCGAATGAAGTAGGTGATTTTCGCTCTTAGTTGTTTCAGTGACAGGTCGCTACCCGATGTTTCTGCTTTGAAGAGTTGACCTCCACCGAAGTCTGAAGTTCTTCGAAGATAGACCTTAAGACTCTCCACTAGGCATAGAGAGGCATCTTCCTTCAGGGGGAAGATTCTCCAGGGGCCCCATCTCTTGGTGGGTAATTCATTTTTTGCGAGAAACGTCGGATCAGGGAAGAGGGTAAGTTCTCCTGTATCTGCGAACAGGATATGACCCTCTTCTCTTGATAATGCCACTATTTCGCTGACTCGGGCTCCCGAGGCGAGAGCAAAATGGAAGATAACTTTTTGAGTCAGGTCCTTGAGAGGGCACGAATCGTTGTCCAGGTTAGAGGCAAAATGGAGCACCTTGTCCAGGGACCAGGAGATAGGTTTTGGCGGAGGTGCTGGGCGTAGTCTAGCGCATGCCTTTGGCAGTTTATTGAAGATATCGCTGGACAGATCAATCTGGAAGGCGTACAGTAGTGGTCTAGTCAAAGCCGATTTGCAGGTGGAAATCGTGTTGGCCGCTAAGCCTTGTCCATGA
The DNA here is from genome assembly GCF_036898095.1 of Palaemon carinicauda. Lineage (NCBI taxonomy): Eukaryota > Metazoa > Arthropoda > Malacostraca > Decapoda > Palaemonidae > Palaemon > Palaemon carinicauda. Next base: position 59,925,688 of record NC_090733.1, read on the forward strand.
AGGTGAATGAAGAAGGACATGCAAAAATCAATGGTGATTTCCGTAAGGTTTTTTGCTTTGACAAACGAGACCCACTTTCTCCAGGAAGATTCGTATTGCCGTCATGTGGATTCGGTCTTGTATTCCTCGAGGAAGTCTAGACTTTTCTTCGAGATCCCAAACCTTTTCTTTGCGGCCAGGGAGAGAAAATCATGAAATGAAGGTCCCTGACTTTCAGTGATGAAGCGAAGACAGTCGACTTCTGTACTTGCTGAGAGAGAACCGGGCCCGGGAGGGGGATCAGCGTGGGCTGCAGCTCCAGGACCAGGGGGTACCAATTGCTCCGGGGCCACTTGGGAGCCACTAGGGCCGCTGTCCCTTTGAAGGTTCTCCGTTTGGAGAGGACTTTCAGCAGAAGGTTGGGGAGAGGGAACAGGTATATCCTGGACCATCTGTTCCAATCCAGTGACATGGCATCCACTGCTTCTGCCTTGGGGTCCTCGTACGGGGCCACATATCGAGGAAGTTGATTGTTGTCGCTCGTTGCGAAGAGATCGATCTGAAGTTCCGGGACTTGGTGAGAGATGAAGGAGAATGATCTTGCGTCTAGAGACCATTCCGACTCTATTGGGCTTGTCCGTGATAGAGCGTCCGCCGTCACGTTGCGGAATCCTTGTAGGTGAACTGCAGACAGGTGCCATTTCTTCTTTTCTGCCAGACGAAAGATTGGAAGAAGTACCTGATTTACCTGGGGCGATCTCGAGCCCTGACGATTGAGACATCTGACTACCACCGAGTTGTCCAGAGTCAGACGGATGTGGATCGAGGGAGGCGGCGAGAGTTTCTTCAGGGTGAGAAGAACCGCCATGGCCTCCAAGATGTTGATGTGGAACGTCTTGAATAGGGGAGACCATGTTCCCTGAACCTGTCATTGGTGGGAGTGACCTCCCCAACCCTCCAGTGAAGCGTCCGTGTGGATGTTGAGCGATGGAGGCGGGTGTTGAAGAGGAATGGACCTTTTCAGGGCCTTTGCTTCCGACCACGGCTTTAATAGTAAGCGAAGTCTGTTTGGGAGCCGTCTCTTGAGGTCTCTTCGAGCGATGGATGCGGAACGTCTCCAGACTCCTGCGGCATCCTTTAGCTGTGCGTGAAGCACTGGGTTTGTCACAGAGGCGAACTGTAGAGAGCCTAGAACTTGTTCCTGCTGTCGTCTTGAGATCCGTTTGGATTTCAGCAGTCTTCTGACAGACGCTGCTATTTCCTTCCTTTTCTTCTGCGGGATGGAAAGGCGGTGTGACTGAAGATCCCAATGGATTCCCAACCATTGGAACTTCTGAGCTGGAGAGAGGCGAGATTTCTCGGCGTTTATCTTGAATCCCAGATATTCTAGGAACTGGGTGACTTTGTTGCAGGATCTTACACAATCTTCGGGCGATGTCGCCCAGACCAGCCAGTCGTCTAGGTAAGTCATCACTTGGACGCCGCGAAGGCGGAGCTGTTGGACGATGGCGTCTGCCAGCTTGGTGAAGATCCGTGGAGCCACGTTGAGCCCGAAGGGCATGGCCCTGAAGGCGTAACTTTTCCTTTGGAGTCGAAATCCTAGGTAGGAGGAAGCGTGATGATTCATTGGAACGTGCCAGTAGGCATCCGCCAGGTCTATGGAGACCGTGTAGGCCCCTTGAGGCAGAAGGGTCCTTATTTTTTGGAGAGTCAGCATCTTGAACTTGTTGTTCGCAATGAACTTGTTGAGGGGGGATAAGTCTAGAATGACTCTGAGTTTGTCGGAGTCCTTCTTGGGAACGCAAAATAGTCTCCCTTGGAACCTGGTTGACTTTACCCTCCTGATCACCTTCTTGTTCAAGAGTTCTAGGACGTATTCTTCCAGGAGGGGGGTTGACTGTTGGAAGAATTGCTGGAAGGCTGGGGGTGGTTGTGTCCAGCTCCAGCCTAGTCCCTTCTTGACGATGCTGTGTGCCCAGGGATCGAAGGTCCAACGATCCTGGAATTGGCGGAGTCTTCCTCCCATCGGAAGCACTTCATTGCTTCTGGTGTCCCGAGGATTTGCCACCTCGGCCGCTAGCTCCCCTTCCTCCTCTGCCTCTGGAGGGGCGGCGAGACGAATCTCTGCGGGAACCTCTGCTTGAGCCCCTACCTCTGGGACGAAAGGTAGTAGCATGTTGCTCAAATGCAGGGGTAAAGACCGGTGACTGCGATACCACCGGCTGGGTGACCAACTGAAAGGTCTGCTGTGGCTGTGCTGCCACTTGGGGAGTAGCGGAACCCGGAAACTGCCGTCTCTGTTGACGTTGCTGGGGTTTCTGTTTCAGGGACTTCCTCTTAGGTTGAGGGCCATCGTCCTGAGAGGATTTCCTTTTCTTTGACATGCCCCACTTATGGAGAAGGTTCCTGTTCTCCGTGGCGGCCTTGTCAGCAATCTCTTTCACCAGGGAAGAGGGAAAGAGATATTTACCCCAGATATTGGAGGAAATCAGCCTTCGGGGTTCGTGTTTTACTGTCGCGCTGGCAAACACGAATTCACGACAGGCTCTGCGAGCCCTAGTGAAGCTGTACAGGTCCTTTGTCACCGTTGCCAAATGGGTTTTGGCTAGGACCATGTAGAAGTCCGGGATTCTAGTGTCTCCGGCCATAAGTTCGAGCTGTGCCTGTAGGGACAGCGATGCGGCAAGCCTCTCCTTCGTATCCTGTTCCCTACGAAGGAGGTGATCATTTAGCCTTGGGAGGTCTTCATTGAACTGACGATCGGCTACGTCAGGCTCTAACTTCCCCACTGTGAAGGTTGACTGGATGTCTTTCCAGTGTCTATCATCAGGGGGGACAGTAAGGGAGAAGGGTCTGCACTCCTCCAGTACAGGGCAAGGTTTCCCTTCTTCCACTGCTTTCAAGACCGCAGTGAAGGCCTTTTCTATAAAGGGGAAGGTCGCATCGTTCGGCGCAACGAAGGTTGGGTGCTTCTTACTGAGCGCCGGCATCTTGGAGTTGGTGAAACCCCTACTCTTCACCGCACTGGCTAGCATAGCCTGGGCCTTCGCGAGATCGAACACGATTACTTCCTTCGGTTCGGTCTCTTCCTTTGAGGCTGGTTCGGACCTGAGCCGGACACAACAGTCCGGATAAGCCTCGAAATTCGGGAAGAATTCCACTTCTTCTAAAAAGATCGAGACGACCTTCTCACTGATGAAGATCTTACCAGTCGTGATCGGCATATGCTCGGCATACCTCCATGGGTTAGTATCCGAGCAAGCGGGGAGGTCCTTAACCGAAATCCGTTTCGGTTGTTTAAAACTTCCTAGGTTAGACCTGAATAGCTCGTGGGTCTCGCGAAGTTTTCTTTCCATGAGGGCTTCAAGCATCTTGAAGACCTCCTGAGTGCCTGATGGAAGAGGGTCCGGGGTGGCAGAAGTCGAAGGAACAGGTTCCTCGGCCGGTGCAGGAGACGGTGCGGGAGTAGGATTGGGAGCGACCTCATGCTCCGAATCAGGGTATTCCGCCTGATCTTCCTCATAGTCGAGCTCCTCGCCCATGAGGTTCCTCTCCGTCCCTTCCGACACTTCCGACATACGTTCCACGTTGTCAGAATCTAAGTGGCACTCATGCATGGACTGGGCCATGACGATATCAGGTTCCACCACTATCTGGACGGTGGGGATCTGATCACTGGGGACCACGGAGTCTTTAGATGCCTTTGGAAACAGCAAGGCCCTCAAATCTTCGGTGGCGAGATACGGTCCGGTGGCGTTCTTCTGGAAGCCACGCACCCACTTGCGTAGCTTCTCTCGAGCGTTGTCCCTTGCCTCCGCTGAAGGAGGATCGTCGAAAGCTTCGACCAGACGAATCTTGCAGACTGTACAGTGCTGCGGGTCCCAGTATTTCAGGTCGCCTTTCTTGGCGGCGCAGGGGGCGTGGGTCCGGCACGCCTTGTGCCCGTAGAAGTCCGGGCGCTTCACTCCACAAAAGTTGCTTTCGCACTTCATATACTCCTCCTGTAAAAGAAAGAGATCATGAGTACATGGAAGGCATAATAATGACTTACATTACTCTAAAATTAAGATAACTTAATCTAAATTTTTAAGCATTAATTAATTCATAAGTATTATAATGCCTGAGAGTAGAGAGCGGGAAAGGAAGTAGATAGACACATACTTGTGAATCCCGCCCAGTCGGTTACCGTAACCTTATCATTAGGCAATTTCTTTTGTGGCCGAAGGTCACAAAACGGAAATCCATATGGATAAGCCGTGGTGGGTAGAAGCTAAGCCTCTAACAGAAATTGCCTGCGAGGTGTATCAGGGGCTGAGACCACTCAGTTCCCTGGGGTAGAAGGGGAATAGGAGAGACCCCTTATTAGATATAGGTTCCGGCAATCGGCTGCACTAAGACACACAGAGTATGCTGGAATATTGTAATGTGCAATCAGACAGCACAGCCACAGATTTAGATGGTAAGACAATACCTATATATAGAAGTGGCTAAGCCATCTGGCTGCAGTATGATGACTGTCGACATGTTGTCGGCAGGTATGAGAAGGGGCGCATGTCCCTTGACGTCTCTGGAGGGTGCCGCCAGACCGACGGCACGCCGGAGGCCGGTCCAGCAGGGTGGAAGGCATCAAGACAGACACATTGAGTATCTAAATATAATACCATCGTGGCGACCGCCGGCACAGCGGCGGGTCTCCGGCAGGAGGCGGCGGGTCGCCGGCAGGAGGCGGCGGCTCCGGCAACCGAAGGTTGACGGCCTGGTGAGCTTTGATCAATTCATAAGATAAATATGTATATGGTTGTATACCTAGACCGCCGGCAATCAATGCCGGCACGCCGGTGGCCGGCTCCGAAGGTCGGCCAGCTGTTACTAGGTAAAGGGAGGGGTGGCACGTCGGCTGTATGCCGACGGAAGGCGGCAGCCTCCGGCACACGGGAGGCTGACGACTTAGAGGAGGGAGGGTATCTTATGAAAGAGTGTCACCAGAGGTAAGGCGGTATCGCCGGCAGTAGAGGCGGCAAGGGACCGGCACCAGGATAGATGGAGAGAAAGGTAAGGAGGGATTGGAGGTGTAAGACCACATACCCCTCCGGCATCCCTCCAGAGAGAGTGCACTCATGATAGAAGTAGATACTCCTAGCATCTGGCGGCAGGGGGCCGGCAGTCGGCCGGGTGCTTGGGGTAACCCAAGGGAGGGTTAGAGGGCACTCAAGAGTGGGAAACCCCCGCTGGCCGGACCGCTGTCGGCGACTACCCCCATAGAACGCTATGAAGGGTATGTGTACCAGAGCGGCCAGCTCAGCAGGAGAACATGTTAGCCCTACCACTCCACCCAAGGGAGGAGTTGTAGGACTAAGGACAGATGTGTATAGGCAAGCCTACACCAAAGGGATAGGTGGGGAGGGAGAAGAAGAGGGGTCTTTCATAGTGGAGGCTCTGTAAAAGAACGGCCACCAAGGAGAGGGAGAACGCTCCCTAACCTAGGTTAGATAACCAGAATGAGATTGGTACAGGAGTACCGTCTCAAACTATAAAAGTACAGAACTAGCCCCCCCAAAGCCTAACCTAGATAAGGAGGGTTAACTCCTAGGCTAGGTAGGCTGAAAGACACATCGCAAGTTGCAGGAAGGGATGAGTAACCCAACCAGATGCAACTGTGGAAGGGCAGAGCCGTTCCTTATTTCTCGGTCGCAACCCTAAGGGGGGATCATTCCCTTAGGGTAGACTGAGAAGCGATAAATACTCTGATTGTAGACAAGATTCCCCTATATAGAAGGGGAAGCATGGCCACACAGAGGGAATGCCCGCAGGCAGGGGATTAGGGAGCATATAGGGGAAACGCAATCAAACCGATCCCCTATATGGTCCCCGAAGGCGAAAACACTTACATCACAGTTAACAGTATGTTAAATAATGCCACAATCTTCATAACTTAACCTAGGATCACTGGTATATATCATGCATGAACACAAGTGCTAGGCTATCTAGCCTAGGGGCTAAGCTAGCGATCTAGTATGGGGTCGAACGACAACCGAGTAGATGAGCGTTAAAAACACGATATAAGTAATTCCTAGCTATGAAGACTAAATAACTAACAATATCAATTAGTTAAGAGGCCGGATAAGGCTGTTCTGGCTAGCTTAATAAGGCATGCAAAAGAAAATGTGGTTTAAATCTCTGGGAATATCCCTGTAGTTAAATATACCCAAGGAAGCTACCAAAGGAACCTTCCATCAGGACGTCCTGGCTTGAGCCCAAAAATGTACACGTATTAGTAGGGGCTGACTACTTTAGTTATTTTGTAATAGGCGTGGAGATAGTGGATGGGATCAATCTTTTCCTGACGCATGATGGCATGTCGCCATATGGGAAGGTGCCGCAGTGGCTACTGCAAGGGGAGAGGATTGAGCAGGTGAGAACGTTGAGAGTGTGCAGAATCACGAACGGGCCATATCTGTGTGATGTAGATTGGTGGCGTTTGGACCGTGTTGGCATCGCCCCATCGGAGCAATACACTGTTCGCGAGGCCGAGGCCATGCGAAAGGTATCGCAAAGCGTTGTGAAAAAACCTGAGGGATATCAGGTTAGCCTACCATTCGGGTCGGATGCTAGGCCAGAAACAAATTATCGTAACGCTGCGGCGCAGTTAGAGTCGTTGCAGACCAAATTCAGAAAGGATAGGAAATATTTTGAACAATATCAGGGAGTGATAGACAAATATATCGAAGCAGGTTTTATATCTGAGGTGAAAGATCCCCTAGTGGAAGGTTATTACATGCCACACTTTGGAGTCAGGAAAGACAGCCGTACCACCCCCCTTAGAATCGTGTTCAATGCCTCAGCAAAGTCAAAGGGTTGTAAGTCATTGAATTAATGTCTCTTACCTGGGCCCAATTTGGTAGAGTTAGCATATAATTTAATCATAAGGTTTAGGTTGAACCGATATGCCATGTTAGCCGACATAAGTAAAGCATTCCATCGTGTTTTGTTAGATCCTCGTGATGCCAAATATACACGATTTCTGTGGCGCGAGGCAGCTGGTCGAGCGCTTACCTTTGCCTTTAGAGTCGTGGTGTTCGGCATCACAGCAAGTCCATTTTTTCTAAAACAGATATTAAATTGTCATTTTAAAGAGGAAGGCCGGCCAGATTTAGTAAATTCCTTTTACAGTGAGCCCTCGCTACTTCGCGGTTCGACCATCGCGGATTCACCACTTCGCGGATTTTTTTTATAACGCATGTATATATATATATATATATATATATATATATATATATATATATATATATATATATATATATATATCGCGGATTTTCCGGAAATTTCGAAAATACCGCGATGTGACCGATGGTGCGAGATTGGAGAAAGTAAGGAAAATTGAATCATGATTCATTTTCAATATAAATGAAACTTTGAGGAGCAACAAAGATATCATTTGTTAGAGAGGTAGAGAGAGGTAAGGAATGGGAGGTAGTGAAAAGTAGCCCACAGAGAGAGAGAGAGAGAGAGAGAGAGAGAGAGAGAGAGAGAGTGTGTGTGTGTGTGTGTGTTGTTTTAAATGTAATAAACAAAAAAATCTTATAGGTTATAACACATTGGTGCTTATGTAATATCAACTGTATACTGTAAACGATTTGAATAAGTTAAGAAATGGTATAAACGATATTTTGTTAGTGTATTCGTACACTCTCAAGAGCGGCAGCTAGACGTCAGCTGATCTAATCACAGCCAAAAGTAAAACAAAAAGAAGTCAACAATACTCGATTTTTAAAACACACCCGAAATTTAAAAACAAAAGTACACACTTTCCTAGTCTGCAATTAACTATTTAAAGAGTAGCAATTTTCTAGAATAAAATGATGTTTCCCAAAAAATAGTGGTTTGCTGATGAAATCGGTTGCCGTATTTTTAGCAATGATTGAAATGGATGTAAACTCGGCATAATTTTTTCGTTTCGTATTTAATTGACACTAAGAAAACTAATTTTAGTTTCTTCATCTATATGTAAGTATTGTATAACACGAGAGAGAGAGAGAGAGAGAGAGAGAATGAATCAGCTGTTGTAATCAAATGGCGTGTTTTTGTTTCGTGAGAATTTCATCGCCACGACTATAACAACAACATACTGTACTGAACTTTACAGTATTATACAGACTACTGTAATATGATAAAGTAAAATATTTGTAATAACCTATTTTATATGAAATGGAGCTATTTTTTTGTTTAAAATTTACATTTACGTACGTAAAACAACTCTCTCTCTCTCTCTCTCTCTCTCTCTCTCGTAAACTGTTTTCCTGCTTTGTTACGTATGTATGATTTTATATAGATACGGTAAATAATATTTGTAATAACATATTTTCTAAAAGCTTTTACTGTAATATCATTATTTATCACTTTCATCATGCGCGTTAAATGCCTTTGTTTGTTTACTGAGCGTACTTTATGACGCCGTCGTTTCAGGCGGCGTCATAAAGAAAAAAATTTAATTTGGAAGTCCTAAGAAAAATTAAGTAAAACATTGCTAAATAACAAAATCAACATACTGTACTGCATAATCAATATAATCGATGCAAAAACTAACCTATACACAGATGTGTAAATGCGTTTGTTTCTTCATTATTATCAGAGATAAACGTAAACAAAACATTGGTTGCCATTTTTTATCGTGCTTTTTGGCGTGTTTAGGAAACGCATGATATAAAATCGCCTATAATATTTGTGCCTGTTTTAGTTTAGGGTACTGTAGTACATGCATTAAGTGTTCTGTACATTAAAGGGTAGTTTGTTAACAGTACTACATACAAGGGAAGGTTTTAAAAGTCTGAATATACATGTTAAATAAATACGTAAATATGGTGTCACTACTTCGCGGATTTTCACCTATCGCGGTCGGGTCTGGAACCTATCTACCGCGATAAACGAGGGCTCACTGCATGTCGATAACTGTCTGGCCACATTTGAGGATTTAGAACACATGACGTAAGAGCATGAGTCTGTCAATAAGATCTCAAAAGGGGCGGGTATGCCTTTGGAAGGGTGGGCAACCAATCACTTGGCCTTCGATAGCGAGACAGTGGAGTGAGCCTGTGAGCGTGAACGTGCTCGGGCTGCGATGGGCCCGGGACGTAGACAGATTGTGTGTGAAGGCAAGTGAGGGGATTAATGAATTGGGAGAGGGATGGGTGCCTACGAACCGTAGGGTACTTTCCCTGTTGGTCTCGATTTACGATCCAATAGGTTTGATCAGGCCATTATTTGTAAAGGGAAAACTTTTCCTCCAATAACTATGGGAGGATAATGTAGGTTGGGATGACGTGTTAGGAGGAGAAAAGGCTAAAGAGGCAAGTGAATTGTTGAATGATTTGAAAGCGGTGAGCGACATAACCTTTCAAAGATCGATAGGTAAAAAGGGTTTAGAACTACATGTGTTCACCGATGCCAGCAGTAAGGCATACGGAGCAGTGGCATATACCAGGGACGATTGCAATCGGGTAAGCCTAATAACTAGTAAGATGAGGATCACTCCGAAAGGGATGAGCAAACTGACGATCCCCAAGCAAGAGCTGCTGGCCTTGTTGCTAGGCAGCAGATTAGCAAGAACTCTCAAGGAACTGATAGAGCCACGAGAAATAGTAATGTGGACTGACAGCAAGGTAACGGAATGGGTAGCATCTCCCGATGCCAGGTCTCATAAAAATGTGTTTGTTTCTAACAGAGTGGCGGAGATTGTTTTTATTCAGCAGGTTTGTAGATTCAGTCTGAACCATGTCCCTAGTCATCAGAACCCTGCCGATATCCTATCCAGAGGTGCAACGACTCGACAACTGCTAGTTAACTCCCTGTGGAGGAACGGTCCAGAATTTCTCAGGACCACGGGAAAGCCTGTTCCTTGCAAGGAGGAAGATCCGCTACATCAAACTCACGTAGTAGCGGTGGTACAAGAGTTAAGGGAAGAGATGTGTCCTACCCCCCCCCCCAGGCGAGATTTGGGAAATCCTGAAAAGGGAAGTAGGATTCCAATTCTTGTTGAGAGTAGTCAGACTAATTTTAAAGTTTGCAAAAATAGAACGGAATCCGTTCAGTATTGTTGTTCTGGTAGAACAGAAACATTATTTGCCTTCAGTTTATGCTTACTTGGAGGGCGGAGTCAGGCCCCCTCTGGGATATATCACTGTAGTCACATATACTTAGGAAGCTACTAATGAAGGAACTTCCATCAGCACGACATGGCCTAAGCCCAAAAATGTACACGTATTAGTAGGGGCTGACTACTTTAGTTATTTTGTAATAGGCGTGGAGAGAGTGGATGGGATCAATCTTTTCCTGACGCATGATGGCATGTCGCCAAATGGGAAGGTGCCGCAGTGGCTGCTGCAAGGGGAGAGGATTGGGCAGGTGAGAATGTTGAGAGTGTGCAGAATCACGAACGGGCCATATCTGTGTGATGTAGATGAGTGGTGGCGTTTGGACCGTGTTGGCATCGCCCCATCGGAGCAATACACTGTTCGCGAGGCCGAGGCCATGCGAAAGGTATCGCAAAGCGTTGTGAAAAAACCTGAGGGATATCAGGTTAGCCTACCATTCGGGTCGGATGCTAGGCCAGAAACAAATTATCGTAACGCTGTGGCGCAGTTAGAGTCGTTGCAGACCAAATTCAGAAAGGATAGGAAATATTTTGAACAATATCAGGGAGTGATAGACAAATATATCGAAGCAGGTTTTATATCTGAGGTGAAAGATCCCATAGTGGAAGGTTATTACATGCCACACTTTGGAGTCAGGAAAGACAGCCGTACCACCCCCCTTAGAATCATGTTCAATGCCTCAGCAAAGTCAAAGGGTTGTAAGTCATTGAATGAATGTCTCTTACCTGGGCCCAATTTGGTAGAGTTAGCATATAATTTAATCATAAGGTTTAGGTTGAACCGATATGCCATGTTAGCCGACATAAGTAAAGCATTCCATCGTGTTTTGTTAGATCCTCGTGATGCCAAATATACACGATTTCTGTGGCGCGAGGCAGCTGGTCGAGCGCTTACCTTCGCCTTTAGAGTCGTGGTGTTCGGCATCACAGCAAGTCCATTTTTGCTACAACAGATATTAAATTGTCATTTTAAAGAGGAAGGCCGGCCAGATTTAGTAAAATCCTTTTATGTCGATAACTATCTGGCCACACTTGAGGATTTAGAACACATGAGGCAAGAGCATGAGTCTGTCAATAACATCTTAAAGGGGGCAGGTATGCCTTTGGAAGGGTGGGCAACCAATCACTTGGCCTTCGATAGCGAGAGACAGTGGAGTGAGCCTGTGAGTGTGAACGTGCTCGGGCTGCGATGGGCCCGGGACGTAGACAGATTGTGTGTGAAGGCAAGTAAGGGGATTAGTGAATTGGGAGAGGGATGGGTGCCTACGAAACATAGGGTACTTTCCCTGTTGGTCTCGATTTACGATCCAATAGGTTTGATCAGGCCATTATTTGTAAAGGGAAAACTTTTCCTCCAACAACTATGGGAGGATAATGTAGGTTGGGATGACGTGTTAGGAGGAGAAAAGGCTAAAGAGGCAAGTGAATTGTTGAATGATTTGAAAGCGGTGAGCGACCTCACCTTTCAAAGATCGATAGGTAAAAAGGATTTAGAACTACATGTGTTCACCGATGCCAGCAGTAAGGCATACGGAGCAGTGGCATATACCAGGGACGATTGCAATCGGGTAAGCCTAATAACTAGTAAGATGAGGATCACTCCGAAAGGGATGAGCAAACTGACGATCCCCAAGCTAGAGCTGCTGGCCTTGTTGCTAGGCAGCAGATTAGCAAGAACTCTCAAGGAACTGATCGAGCCACGAAAAATAGTAATGTGGACTGACAGCAAGGTAACGTTGGCATGGGTAGCATCTCCCGATGCCAGGTCTCATAAAAATGTGTTTGTTTCTAACAGAGTGGCGGAGATTGTTTTTATTCAGCAGGTTTGTAGCTTCAGTCTGAACCATGTCCCTAGTCATCAGAACCCTGCCGATATCCTATCCAGAGGTGCAACGACTCGACAACTGCTAGTTAACTCCCTGTGGAGGAACGGTCCAGAATTTCTCAGGACCACGGGAAAGCCTGTTCCTTGCAAGGAGGAAGATCCGCTACATCAAACTCACGTAGTAGCGGCGGTACAAGAGTTAAGGGAGGAGATGTGTCCTACCCCCCCAGGCGAGATTTGGGAAATCCTGAAAAGGGAAGTAGGATTCCAATTCTTGTTGAGAGTAGTCAGACTAATTTTAAAGTTTGCAAAAATAGAACGGAATCCGTTCAGTATTGTTGTTCTGGTAGAACAGAAACATTATTTGCCTTCAGTTTATGCTTACTTGGAGGGCAGAGTCAGACCCCATTGTGAAGTTGTCAATTTAGTAAGACAGTTGAATTTAGTAATGAAAGATAGACTCATTTGTACTAGAGGACGAGTGTCCAAGTTAGAAGAAATTAATCAGTTAATTCTCTTGCCAGCCAAAGGGCATTTAGTTAGGGTTTATTTACATTGTGGTGTGAATACACTAATGGGTATCTTTCGACAGAAATGTTGGGCGGCGGGTCTACGTTCTATTGCCAAGCGGGTGGTAAAAGAATGTATGGAGTGTTGGCGCGCCTTCCAGTCTTCGTCGAAACAGCCACCCCCCCCCCCCCCCCCCCCACCGAAGGAAAGAACGACCCTCGAGAGACCCTTTACAGCAGTTGGAGTGGACCACACAGCAGCCATACAAACTGAAACACAGCCAGGGTACATCCTGATTGTAACGTGCATGGCCAGTAGGGCTGTGTATCTCGACTTCTGCCCCTCCCTGGAAGCGGAAGAATTCGTCTTGGCCCTAAGGCGATTCTGCGCCACTCATGGCGCCCCCCAATACATCACCTCTGATAATCACCAGACGTTCAAAACCGCTAGCCACCTCCTGCAGGGACTCTATGAAGAAGATGAAGTTCAGCAGTTCCTGAGGAGAACGGGAATACAATGGAGGTTTCAGATGCCCAGAGCACCTTGGAAGGGTGGATTCTTCGAGCGGCTGATAGGGGTGACGAAGCGAACCCTCCAAATAGTCCTCGGCCAAAAGTATCTACCGAACGCCCACGTATTGACACTGGTGAAAGAAGCAGAAGCCGTAGTGAATAATCGCCCGCTTATGTACAGCGGCGACGGATGCGAGGATTAAGTCCTCACCCCTTCCCATTTGTTAAGAGGACACCCAGTCCTCCTCATGGCACCGCTCTTACCGGACGAGCACCTCAACACGACCTTCACCTCCCGGAGGCTACGTGATCGTTATTTGAAACTAACAGACTCTTTGAAGGCATTCAGAGAGAGGTGGAGAAAGGAATATATGAGTGCCCTGAGAGCCCGACCTGACTGTCAGTCCGGGGAACCCTCCAAGCTGCACCCTGGAGACGTCGTGTTGGTAAGACAAGAACATCAAAGAAGAGCTACGTGGCCCCTTGGACGTGTTGTAGAAATGTATCCGGACGACGACGGCGTCGTACGTTCGGCCAAAGTGTTGTTCGAGGGTGTCGAGTCACAGCGAGCTGTTAGCCATCTGGTTCCCCTGGAAATTACCCCCTCTGTGGATGATGATGGAGACGGAGACGACGACGATGGAAAAGAGGGTGTGTACAGTTCGACAGACAGAATGCCAGGGATCGTGGAGACGTCTGGGGACAACCAGGAAATGGCTCCGGCTGCGACATCCCAACAACTGGCCACAGAGACCTTCGACAGTGACACTAATGACGAGAACAATACGTTCAGTGCGAACAGTGAAGGTGAAAAGGAATCGAAGCAGACGAACGTTAAAAAAACGTTCTGCACGCCCATTGAGAAGGGCGGCCGCGAAGCAACGAGAAATGATGGACCGTCTGCTAAAGGGTGACAGTCTATGAAATGTAGCTGCAAAACAGTAAGTGAGAGAGGGAGTGTCTCCCTGGTAGGTAGGGAGGGTGAAGTGAGAAAGTTTGTAAGTGGCATGAATCCACGGAGATTGGAAGTGCGTAGGTGTGGGGAACGGGGACGGGATAGTCTCTCGTACTTACGAAACGAGCGTTGTACAGAGCCAGGCCCCTCCCTCTTGTTCCCCTAAGGTGGTAGCCCACATGTGGCAGTGTGAAAAGTGATTTAATTAATGTAAGAGGGCAGGTTGCCTTCTGATGGAAATGCATGATTATATTCTGTATGTGAATGCATTTTTTCTTTCTGTTCTTATATATGTATATGATACTGTAACTGATTTCTAGGCCCATTGCCTAAATTGCCTTTACATTTACATGATTGCATTTACTATCTGTGTACAAATTTTTTATTGTGAACTAATTGCCCCGGGGTAACATTGTTGTTTATGAACATTGTGTATGCTGTTAGAGTCGTTGCGGAGCGCTACGCAACGAGCCGAACAGAGTTAAGGAGTGGTTACTCCCCCTCCGAGTCCAGTCTTGCCTGATTTACTGACGTTTTGACCCCCTTATTTCGGGTGTGGAGGATGTCGGGAATTTTCGAACTGGTCATTCGAAAGTCCCGCCATTTGACTTCACGAACGTTACGTCAAATGAGGGTAAGGCTGGGGGATCTCGCGGGCGAAAGACTGAGGTTTAATACACGACTGTATTGGAACCTAAATCTTAACCACCTGGTGGGGAAGGAGCGAATGTTATGGAAATTGACTGTTTATAATATATCAATGATGAATCTAACGTAAAATTGAGGCAACATGACAAAAATGTCTTATGTATGTGTTTAGTGTCAAAGACTTTCTAAGTCATTGGATATGGACAAATTCTGGCCCTCAGCCGAAGACTTAAGCCTCCCCTTGTATTTAAAGAAAAGCCTTAACTGTTTTACGATCCTGTAGTAAATGAAAAGGCATTGTCAAACCCCTTGCAAATAAATAAACTAAGAATTCCCACCACTTTGCTAAGGAAACTTTAGTTAACGCGGGAAAATGAAGTTTTCTTCGAAGCTGCCGACCCTCAGTTGCCCTCTTTGCTTCAACGTCCCCCGTAAAGATAAGTTGTTTAAACGTTAGTCTCCTCTCTCTTTACTTCTTGTTACCAGGTTGGTTGTAGTAAGTTTGTGTGAAAGACATGTAGTTTTTTATATCGCAGTTTAATTTAGAGATCCTTGTGATTGGGGATCTGAATCCTGAGTTAAATTAGAATAGGGATATTTGGTGTGTGATTCGTTGTGAATTGAATTCGAATTGTCGCTATTTTCAGTTTTTTAAATGAGTCCGGTGTGGACCTTGTGCTTGAAGAGCACGTGTTACATTACCAAGAGTCAGCCTTGTTTTTCATTAAGTCTTGTGAATGCTTAAGAATGTTGTTTGTCTCGTATCAGAGTTTATTTTTATAATAAAATTGTAAATTTTGTCGCCATATTTTAATTAACTCCTGGAAGGTTTTGGGAATCTCGCCTTATCAAGTCCTTGCGATCCGCCCAGTACATTGGGCAGATTTAATAAACTGGTGAAAATCACAACAGGTACCATGAACAATAGTTCCCCTCGAAAGTGATCTCACCCTGTGTCCAGTACAGTGTTTAAAGACATATTTGGGCAGGACAAAGGTTAAAATGGGCCAGTTCTTTAGAGGTGAGACGATCGGTTCAGGGTTATTTCCTTTGAAGAGTAGACCCTGGTAGCATTGCGTTGGGTTATGACCCTAGGAAAGTGGAATCATCTCTTAACTCCTTTCAGTATATGTCATTCGAAGCTTTACAAGCTTATCCTGGTTGGAAGTCCACCAGGGTGTTCTTCAAACAATATATGAAGCAATTGGATGAAGTTCGTTATTTTGTGGTGGCAACAGTTAATGTTATAAAACCTGCTGCAACGACATAGCCCTCAAGTGCGTCCTTGGGCCTTCTTCCAGCTTATTTTCTTTATTAAGTAAACTGTGGTATTTGCTTCATGACCTACATTAAACAATTTCAAATATTTTAAAATTTAGGATTCAATTTCGTTTCTCTGAATTTTATAAGTGTACATACGCGAACATATTATACCTATTTTAGAACCGAGTTTAATATAATTCAGTTTCTTTGTTTGGGTTTGACACTATTTTGCATTTAGCCATATACCGCAATATTCTTTTTCTCAAAATCTCCTTCTTCAGGAGTTTGGGGAAATATATTCTTGTCTCCCCTCATGATTACTTGGGTAAAGAATTTTATCGGGAATATATTTTGAGGTACACTGGTAGATCACAATGCTGTTCATATATACTGTGTTAAAATTTGCTCAAATAGATGGTCTAATGAAAATGATATAAT
The DNA here is from genome assembly GCF_036898095.1 of Palaemon carinicauda. Taxonomy (NCBI): domain Eukaryota; kingdom Metazoa; phylum Arthropoda; class Malacostraca; order Decapoda; family Palaemonidae; genus Palaemon; species Palaemon carinicauda. Next base: position 59,941,965 of record NC_090733.1, read on the forward strand.
GTTGGATGATTTTATTGCTAGACTTAATTCCTAGTAGAATTAAACTTAGCATACTATAGTCAATTTCTACCAACGCTGCACATTAAGAATCTATTTAACGATGAGTTTTAGTTCTTCAATGATTACTCTCTACGCTCATGATGTGGAGGATTAATTTTTGTTTTATTTTTATTTTTGTTTTTTGCCAAATCCTGAGAGAGAGAGAGAGAGAGAGAGAGAGAGAGAGAGAGAGAAAGAGGTAGTTAGTGTATCGATTGTTTGTGGTGAGAAAGACTGTTGGTATAAATGAGACTGTTTGTTTATGTTTTTAGTTAGGTTACGACAGTGGTGAATGTCTTGGGTGAATGCTTATTTTGATTTGACTGCTGTAAGCATAAGTTCTTGTGATTTAAATGCTGGATTTACGTCATTATCATTTTACCAGCGTGGAAGTGTTTATTTATTTAAAAAGCCGTGATTCCTCCTTTGGAGAGGTTTTGTTTATCTGGATTAATTGTTGACGACCTGGCTAATAATAAGAAAGTTGATGCGGCTACTCTGATTTAGATTATTGTTGATGACCCGGACCGAATGAACTTAGATTGCTGTTATTGATGATGATGATGATACTGATGATGATGAGGATGATGACGACATCCAGGACCCCAATTATGGAGGCAGTGGTGGCAACTTGCCACACAGTTTAACCTGTTAATCTCAGATTGATGGTTGTGCCGTGAAAGACAGTTCGGCAGTTTGTGAACGACTGTGTTGCAAATATTATATATACACATTAAATTTTGGTGTTGGTGAACTCGTAATATACATATGTGTTTTGTGTTTTTATGTTTGGGTTGCGGTTAGTTTTAAGTTTTGTTAGGATTTATTTGATTGCGGAAGTTTTTTTGTTAATTATATATTTAGTGTCAAGTTTTTGATTAGTTTTAAGTGTTCATTTTGATTGTGGATGGGTTTTGGTATTGATTATTTTAGTTTTAAGAAATATATAGTTTTAAGGTTATGTTTTTGTTTATTTTGTCCTTTTGTCTAAGAGTCTGGTTTTAGATAACGTCAGGGGAAAGTTTGTGTTGCGGAGACAATTGTCAGAAGTAAGATTCAAGGGTGTGGGAGTTGTTTTGCAACATCCCGCCACAATGATATTGGTAATATGTGTTCTCTGATACAGAGAGTGTTTTTCATCACAGGGATGGTGGATAGAGGGTCAGAGATCCTTCCTCTTAAAACAGTACCATATTTACCAAATCAAGTTCATTTTCGATTCTTTTTAAGGTAGAAATTTATGATTATACTTCATCATATAAGTGGTGAACCCCCATTTATGGCAGGTTTTTTCCATGAAGAAGCCTCACACCGAGTATAAATAATTCTCTGGTGCACTTCCATCAGGACGACATGGCTCGAGACCAAAAAAGGGATTTTGACGTAGAAAAAATCTATTTTTGAGTGAGGTAGCCATGTCGTCCAGATGGCCCACCCGTTACGTCCTACTTTTCCCCGCCCCTTTGCTTGTTGGAGGCTTCTATTTTACAGTAGCTCAGCTGCAACGTGGAATGAGAAGCAGGAACGTATAGGGGAACTCTAAGGTGATAGGATGTGTAACGGCTCCTTATTTATCCTTCCCCTTAGTGGATTGGACTAGGTAAGGTCTGTTTGGGATGCAGATAGCTATGGTTATCTTAGGATACGTCCCTGATTATACACGATATCTTCGGATAGCCGTTTCCTGGGCTTGGAACTCCGTGATACCTGACGGTAATTCTCTAGTAATATCAATCGCAGAAATATTGTACTGTAGAAAGTTGCCAGAAGGAACTTCTATCAGGAAGACATGGCTATATCCCCCAAAAATAGATTTTTCCTTTGTCAAAATCATTTATATATATATATATATATATATATATATATATATATATATATATATATATATATATATATATATATATATGTATATGACACAAGACCAAAATTAAAAGAAGGATATGCATGGGATGGAGAGCTTGTGGGGAACAAAAATGAGATTATGAAAATTAAAATTACAGTTTCTTTAAACAAAAAAGCTTTCAATCAGATGGTCGTACCTGTTTTAACTTATGTATAACAAACGTAGTCTTACTAAAGCTTTAGAACATGAGCTAGATACAACTTAGACAGCTTTGGAAAGATTAATGAAGAGAATAACACTAAGGGATTAAAAGAGCAACATGGATACGTGAGCATAGTATAGGATATTTTAATCATAAGTAAGAAAATCAAATGGACATGGGGAGGACATATGAGAAACAATTTATAGAGGGACAACAAGAATAATAGAATGGGTTCTTAGAGATATCAAAATAGCATAGGAAAGAAGAGAAAATGATGGATTGACAAACTAAAAAAGATTACCGGCATGGACTGATATGGACTAGTAACGGCTGCTGCTGATGATGATGATATGACAAATTTGGAAGCAATATGTAAATGTTTCCTAACGATACAAACCTGTCGCTATTTATAGGAGATGTTACTTTCGGTAAAGCTGAAAGATGAGCCATAAGACTTTTAGCAAGCGTTAACCATCCACCTGCTAGTAAGTGGGGCTGGGAGTCAGTTTGCTATCCCGCTCACTCACACACCTGGGCTGAGTAACCACTTTGCTGTTAGGTAGGACTTCTAGGGGGGAAAGTTGCTGGAGGGCCAATTTGTATAAATAGCTATAGGTTTGTATCGTTAGGAAAAATAAAAATTACTTCCAAATTTGTCATTTATTCCTTAAAGAATACAAACCAACACTATTTATAGGGGATGACTCACCCCTTAGCAGGGTGGAAATCTGCACCAATCTGGCTTATCAGCATTTGACCCTGGGTTTTCTCCATATATGCTCTGCATGTAATTTGTAGCATCCCTTACATCTCACTAAAAACATTCTACGCAGTCAGGGGCCAGAGAGAGTTCTCTTGAGTCATCGGACTCTTCGAAGGGTACTGTGGACATAAGCCATCCCACCTCATCAGGAGGTATGGGGACGTAACGAGTATATCTATCTGTACCAGGTTACACAAGAATAATGGATATTTCTGCAGACAGCGGAGGTCAGCTTTGTAGGTGGTGTTACCCCACAGGGTAGAAGATGAAAGAAAGAACCAGTCATTCTTTGTCATTTATCCCAGACTTAACCATGGTTAAACCCTGCCCTCCCTCATCTGCTACTTGTCCATCAAGGAGCCTGAGGCTTTTAAACCATTTATTGTGTAGCCACCCCCAGGATCCATGGAAAACATTTCCATGTTCCTGTACATCATGTCTTGCACATGTCCGCTGATACGGCCTCACAGAGTAGTCTCATAAAACGCTACTCCTGCCCCTAACATTTTGAGCTCTCGGTTTCTTCTATGAGGAGAATGATAAGGATTCAATGCTTGGTCCATGACCTTGTGAATCCGAGTCAAGAACAGGTTTTTTGGTGATCCTTCTCTTGACTCTCCCTGAGCTGACAAAGAATGCTGACACTCGGGGGCGAGCTCTTGTAGTGCCTCCAGTTTCTCTTTGGCTTAGTAACCATTGATCTGGATCATTGGCCATGCTGCGAAGGAGTCCCAGACCAAAGGGTTCGGATTCTGGTATCTGAGCTGCCAAAAATGAGGTCGTGTATTACCTAGCCAATTTCAATGAATGAGAGACGTTAAGGGTAGCCCATACTGGTAGTAGGCTGGCCAGGGCACCAGCCACGTTGAGATACTACCGCTAGGGAGTTATGGGGTCCCTTTGCCTAGACATATACCGAATAGTCTGGCCTATTCTTTACAGATTCTCCTTTGCCCTCATACACCTGACAACACTGAGATTACCAAACAATTCTTCTTCACCCAAGGGGTTAACTACTGCACTGTAATTGTTCAGTGGCTACTTTCCTCTTGGTAAGGGTAGAAGATACTCTCTAGCTATGGTAAGCAACTCTTCTAGGAGAAGGACACTCCAAATTCAAACCATTGTTCTCTAGTCTTGGGTAGTGCCATAGCCTCTGTACCATTGTCTTCCACTGCCTGGGGTTAGCGTTCTCTTGCTTCAGGGTACACTCAAGCACGTTATTCTATCCAATTTCTCTTCTTGTTTTGTTAAAGTTTTTCTAGTTTATATAGGAAATATTTGTTTACGTGTTGTTGCTGTTCGTATAATATTTTAGTTTTCCTTGTTTCCTTTCCTCACTGGGCTATTTTCCCTGTTGGAGCCCTTGGGCTTATAGCATCTTGCTTTTCCAACTAGGGTTGTAGCTTAGCAAGTAGTAGTAATAATAATAATAATAATAATAATGGGGTTTTCCGACTCTCTTGGCCAAAGCCAATAATAGCAGGAGACCTGCCATTGAGGTCAGGTGAATATCTATGGCTTGGAGTCCTGGATTGAGGTCTTCTTTCCAATTAAGGGTCTGTAGGCTCGAAACTCCTGATGAGAACAGGCGATGCTGACATGGAGGGAATGTTAATTTCTTTTGGTCTGAAGGTGAGGCTCAAGGTCTAGGGGTGGCCTTTCATTGCCGAGAGCAAGAGAAGCATTCCTCCCGAAGGTAAACGGGGAATTCCTCTAATGCTGGCATAGTGGCATCGAAGGGAGGGCTACCCTTCCATGATACCAACTACAGACCACTTCGTCTGGACAGGTGAAGCCGAAGATCTACGCAGGTAACCAGACATATTCTTTGCAACCTGTTGTGGAAAAGATTCTTTGAGAGAGGAGCTGGATAATATCCAGCCATGAAGTTGCAGCAAAGATACTGCTTTGTGAAAGATGTTCACATATGGCAGTTAAGATTCACAGAGGGAGTTCTCTCGGAATCTCCATCGGGAGTTGCAAATGACTCAACTAGGGGTAACGAGTTTGCTGGGCAAGAGGAGTCTGATGGGCTGCTCCTGAAGATCAAGAGCAGGGGATGGTTGAATCCAACCCCTGTAGGATCTCTCAGGATCTACATCAGTAGGTTAGACGAATCTTCTAACGAGACAAGACTGCTGACGACAAGGCCTGCTCTGAAGAGCAATGGCAGGGAATAGGCAAATCTAATTCCACCTGGAGGGGAGACCAAACGGGAAAAGGAAAAATCTCTCACAGAAGGGAAAGACGACCACCGTTTGCTGCCATAGTTATTGATCCTTCCAGCAAGCAGGAAGATTGCTGTACAATGGCTGGTGGAGGGACTACTCCCTCGGCAGGGGAGTGAATGGATCCCTCTCTTCACTGAAAGAATCCTCAGAAAGGAAAGACCAAAAGGTGAAGGAAGTATTTTCTGCAGACGGGAAAGCCATGACCAACTTCTGCTGCCATAGTCAGCGATTTTCCCCACAAACAGGAGGATTGTTGACAGCGATTGGAGAGATTCTCCCTCGGAAGGGAGAATTCCAGCACCTAGAGGCAATCCCCTTGGCTGCACTCTCTTTTCCATCCCTAAGGTTTAGCTCAAGTTGAAGGTCGACATCGGGTGTTGCCTGAGAAACAAGCCAGAGCTCAAATCTGAGTTCTCCTCGAAGGGGGTAGTACCCCTTGTCATTAGGAAGTTGCCCTCATCTCTGGGAGGTTTAAGATGGTATTGTTTGGACTCTGACCACAGCCCAGGCGCAGTGTGTTACAACATCCCCCCCCCCTTCTTTTGATGTATCTGAGGGGAGAGTTCAATCCAGGGAAGGGCCAAGGAGGTCGACTCATTGGGGGGAGATTTCCATTTGTCAATCATCCAAGTCTCACAGAGACCCGAGAGAAAAGAGGGGATCCTACTGACCCTACTCATGCCCCAGAAGAGGTTGGATTCAAAGGAATTCGAGTGAAACTGTGATTTATGAGATGTAACCACTGCTGTAAAAAATTAAAAATTAAAAGTTATGTAATGTGACAAAATAATAATTATAATAATACTCTAACCTCAACAGCTCCTATACAGTATTATCTGAGCAGTGCAATTGTAATGACTGTCATATTTGACTGCAAATTCATTATTAAAACATAAGGTCAGGAAATAATAGACCATTGAAAAGATGATTGCCAGGCAAGAAACACCTTGGTATACACTGTTTTTAGTCTTAGTAATGCTTCTCTGCGGGTGACGCATCATCAGTCTAAAGGCTGTTCATAAATGGCAGAGGTAAAGTACAGTTACACTGCCATAGCAAGCAGGAAAATGCCCTAAGAGACTGACCATAAATATACATATGATCAATGCCTAAGCCCCCTCTCCACCCAAGCTAGGGAGGGCCAGCCAATGGCTGCTGACTCAGCAGGTAGACCTATAGGCTTCCCCCACCTTCTTAGCTCATAAGGATGGTGTGGTGCAGTGACCACAGGAACTAACAAGTTTGAGCAGGATTTGAACCTCAGTTTGGTGATTGCCAGGCAAGGACATTACCTCCAGGCGACCACAACCCTAAATCAACTGCATCGGAGGTGATGTGATGGGTTCAATAGTTTGAACCTGTGGGTCTTCCTTTACACCTTTATTCTGTGCTTTGCATGTTATTACTTTGGCCCTAAGGCAGAGAAGATAATATTTAGCCTTTGCAGCAATGTCCTTGGGGACTACACACAGAAGGCTCAACCCCAAAAATATGATATAAACTCCTCCACTTTGAGAACTTTTACCAGCTTTCAGCTTTCTATTGTCGAACTATGACATGGGCAATCTGATAAATAATAACCATAGGAGAAATTAAAAACAATCATACAAAGAAAAATGCATTTGGCACAATATAAAACATATAAACATTTTTACAATGTTGAATTGCCAAGGTTCAGTGCTACAAAACCTTATAGATATTAGTTATTATTATTTATACACTTATACACATAATTTACAAAAATAAGCAAAATTTCTGGTGTAAATGCACCATTGTTTTGTGGCAGTGGTATCTACAATAGAAAATGAGGCAATTTTTCATGATACATCTCTTAAAAATCACAGGGAAACTTAGGAAATCTATTAAATATAAAAGGAAGAAAATGAGGAAATTTGTTTATAACTTCGGAGTAACATTTAAATGAGGTGACAGTATTTGGGCATAGCAATATGAAACCTATCAATGTTTCCAATATGATCAATCTTTAAAAGTTACCATTAATGGGATGACATGCAAGAATATACCTTATGTATTTCCTAGCCAGAAATAAATGATTTATTTTAAAGTGAGGATATACAATACCATACCATATTGCACAGAGCCTCCCCCCCCCTCTCTCTCTCTCTCTCTCTCTCTCTCTCTCTCTCTCTCTCTCTCTCTCTCTCTCTCTCTCTCTCTCTCTCTCTCTCTCTTTTCTGTTAAACCTTTTACAAAGATATTATATGATATGAGACTTTTCTTACCCACAAAGTTAATAAAACATGAAACATATTGGCACCCATTTGGGAAAAAACATTACTACACTACATTTTGCTCATGAATATACATAAATATATATATAGTAGTGTATGTATGCAATCAACCTACAAAAGATAACATAAGCCACATATCCTAACTGTAAACAAAAACTAAAACACCTACCGTAACACTTTGAATTATTATGATATACAGTGAATATTCCAATTTATTCCACATTGCCTTTTTTAAATTTTAAGAGCTTGAGTGTGTTATTTCTACTGAAATAAATAAGTTCTTTCATTCTAATATATAGACTTTCATAAAATTTAATACATGTTGAAGGTTTACAATTCCACTATTTACATAACTTACTACATTCATTAACTATAATATAAATAGTTACACTATGTTTGTTTGGTACTTGCTGGTTTAGCTACAGTTACTTGTGGATGGTATAAACAATGTTAACCATCATTGTTCTCACAGATGAAAAAATATTTGGTTCTAGAGTTCATAATACATTCTAATACATTTTCATAACATTTCTTGCTTGAATAAAACTTAAACTCTTTATATTAATATTATTCATATGAAAATGTATCCAACTTCTGGGGCTCAAAAATTACCCAAATACTGCATAGTAGATGGATACTATCATATTGTAAAAGCTAACAAACAGACAACTCTGATACAATGTTAAAAAATTACTCACAGAATGTAATGGACAAATTCTTTAAAGTCCCACCAATTTCTGCCTACTGCTGTAGTTATTTGAAAATGGGAATAACTGGTTAAGAGAATAAAAAAATTAAACCTGTTCTGACAATATACTTCCTAAACTTGACATGTATTTACACCCAGTGGCAACACACATTATTATTACAGCACATAATATAATCTGTACCTGTTAGGAACTAAATATTCTTCTTGGGTATCTTAAGAGTGAACTTTATTCCAAAATACACATTTTTTACATGAAACGTCAGTCATTCACAGGGAAAAGCATTGTTCTGGGTTTGTATTGAGGTTTCGGATATAAATAGAGAATCATACATGAAAAGGACAGCAAGGATGATAATCAGCAGAAAACCCCAATGTGGGTAGGAATACCAAGCCCCAAATGAGATCTAGACTAATAAGCGATCTCTGGACCAATTCAATTTTATCTAAAACTTCTCATTCTCTGCTCATAAATGCAAGTTGAGATCCATGAAGAAGGACAGCTTCAGAAAGCTATGTTGCTATAGATGACGACATATTTTGAATTCTCATGAAAATTAAAGAAAACGGGAAATTATTTGGGGGTTTCCCCATAACTACTGGTGTTTTGGATTTTAAGTTCTAATTTGACCCAAAATGCTAGTCCACACAAAAGAAAGCAAGATATGTAGAGGTATGGTCGCATAAGTTTTACATCTATCAACAAACAACACAAGCACACCTAAACCAGCCTTAACACTCTGATTAATGGCACATGATGGGAGCCTCGAAAGTATGACCGAGTAATATGTAAAATGATGATTTTTCTCAAAAAGAGCAACATATACGAAGCTAGCAAAGTTACAGAAACAAACAAAAGGGAATAATGGTAAAGCTTTGAAAAGTGAGTTGCAACAAAATTGTTACAAAATATCCACCAAACACACTCAAATAAACTCAAGTCCTTCTATGAGATGGCTATCTTATTGATAATTTTATTCCTCATATTTTAAATCTGTAATAGTACCTGTTGTGATTTTAAACCCTTCTGTAAGCAAACAACTTTATCAAAGATACAAACCAACTAAGTACAGTACTAACACTTATTTCTTGCCATTAATAATATCATCATATGGGTCAAAAGATGCCAGCAATGATCATAACTCTAACTAAAAAATTATTATCGAGTTTTGAAGGGATAAAAAAGGAATTGATAGCCTTACAGCTGACTTACGAAATTTTCTAACTGTTCACATTACTTTTTATCAAGCCAAATATAGTCTGGCTGTTTTATGGTTCCTTTCACTTATAACACATGGATTGTAACATGTACTGGTTAATTTACTGTACAGGCTAAATAACAATAGCAAAGCTCAACGTTACATTGGTTCAGCAAACAAGAGTGAGCGATTTGTACATGGGTAACTGTGGTGATAATGCTTGAACAACAATTTCATTCCCTTTTTAATATTCTCCATCTCATAATTGCTTTATACAATAAATTGACAAAAATGCCTAAGAAATCTAATTGAGCACTGCACTGTATTGCAATGGTGACTACCATACACACACTATCTAATTTGAACAAGTTTACGTAAAAAGAGAAATTTGACAATATGCGTAGGTTTAGCAATGTGAATCAATCTACAAATACCATTGAAGAAGCTTTAAAATTCAATACTGAAGAGATCATTGAGATAATTCGTGTATAAAATGTAACTCTGCATTTTAAAAAAATAACTAGATAATCCAGTACTTACTTCGACAAAAAAATTTAATTTCTGTATATTCCAACACACATGAGTTTTTCAATCCATTAGAGATGCCTACAACAGTCCAAATCAAAGAAATTGGAAAAAAATTGGAAAACAACTGATAGTTTTAACCAAGGGATTTGGCTCGCAGAAGTGTATCCAGCAGAGTTGAAAAGATTAGTTTTCAGTATTAAGTCTTAGGAAGCATTGCAGTGCCAAGCTGAGATATCTCTTTAGTGGTATTAAGAAGATACTTCTTCATATATTCTGGAAGAAAATTCTAGATTCAATAAACCAATGAAATCTGGTTCTGCTTATCTGACCAAAATACAGTATCTACAAATGATGATTTGTATCTCTTCACTGATAATAGACATAGATGGCCAAAGGAAGGATATCCACTCCACTTGTCTTAGGTTAGTTCATTATACTGTTTTCTAGTTTTGAATATCCCTGCATAAAGGTCTAGACCTTGGAATCTGCAATGAAACCACCTAAGTGAGACTGCAGCAGAAAATCTAGTCACATTAGTTCATTCATTGTTGACAAGAGGCCACAATGTAAAGGTAAGTAAAATTTAAGCCTTTGCAAAATCTATTTTTACCAACAGTACCCAAAGGTTGAACACGGGAAATACACCATTATCTGAGATATTTCTCATGTTCAGAGAACATTAAGTCTTCCAATGATGCATGGCTTATAAATGCTGAGGTAGAGCAATCAATCTAATGAAGACTGTACATTTTGACAAATAATCAGTACATAATGTACTTTATATTAAATCTCCTTGAAAAGTTGAATGACTGTTTGAATTTCTTCCCTCAGACAATGGCAGGTCTCTTCATACAAGCTCATACATAACCATATTCACTTCTATTTAGATGATCCTGAGCATTCTGTCCAAAAATGTTATATTTCTTATTCTTCCTCTGCCAATATTGCACATCTCCAGTACTTCCTTCATATGACTGGAGAACAATTTGTAAAGATGAATGGTAGAATTTGTTATGCATTTTCAATCTGCCATCATTCTAACATGAAAAACTTTTACATTAACCAAGCTATGCCAAGTCAATTCGTAAATAAACACAACATGATGACTCCATCCATCATTCTCTTGATTCCTGATTTAGCTTTCCCTCTACACTCATGTGTTCTTCATTAATAGCAGCGAACATAAAGAAACACAGTGGTAGCGATGGGACGTAGCGTTAACCAAATATTACTGAATTACAGTATGCTGCTGTTCTAATTACTGTATTGCCATTGGCATATCGCCCACCAGTGTTCAAGTGAACAACAGAACCCTATCCATCTCGACCGACGCTATGTAAGTCACTTGTCCTTCTGTTTAAGGACAAATATGGTGGAGAATTTAAAGCCCTTAAATAGTGTTGGATAACATATCGCTTCCTTTCAAAGCTAAATATTGAAGAAAGCAACACACACGTAGTTACATTTCTATACCTGGTAAAAGACACCCTTAAACTGTAAACAGTAATGGATTCTAGTTTGACACTAAAGATAACAGGACAGTAGAAGAGATCATCAAGTTTGATGATTTTTCCATTGCGGAGATTATCAACATATGAAAGGTTGTATTCAATAATAGGAAACAACAGAAGGGGGAGCCATTTACATTTCTCTCTGACCAACAGACATTTATCAATAGTTTTTAGTCTTTATGATCGTTGTAAAGCTTCCATGATGAAAGACTGAATTGTATTGGGTATTCAACACTATTGTCCATACTGAGCTAATCCAAACAATAAATTCTACATTAGAAAAGTGTATTGATACCTGCAAGGTTAGTGAGACTGCCAAAGCTCAGAGACCAGAAACTGTTAAAAAGATGTCCAAACACGGCAGTTGGTTACTAGAAAATGTAAGTATTGTTGCCTTTGTAAAGTATTCAGCATCCTCACCTTTTGGTTAAATCTGTCTAAAACGTGATAGGTGAATCACTTTGTCAGTATGTGTCCACCAGATGTTTCATTGTTAATGAGAAATTTTACCACAAGTACACAAAGAAAGATTTATTTAAAGTTACTTACTGTGAAAATTAATCCCATAGTACTCATGAACAGTAGGTAAAGTCTTAACATTGAGGCTCTGAATTCTGTAAGGTCTGACAGCAAAGATGTTAAAGCAAGATGTTAATTGATGGGGAAAAGGTATGCAGATTCACGGAGGTGCAACAGTCAATACCATTACAGTGCAATATGCATAGAGAATAGTCAGATTCCATACCAGGAGCAGCAACTCAGTACTGACTTTTGTGGGTGTACAGTATGTAGAAGGATTAAGAGCTCAAACAGAGGCAAAACATTTGTTGTAATTGATGGTAACTTCATTCCTCTTTTTAGGACATCAAGCAAAGCATGCACAGATGGGTCTTATCATTATTTTTGACAATGACGATCTACCATCGCACAGCTAGGTTTTACCAGTATTGTTGACGGTAACTTTGTTCCTCTTTGGGACACCAAGCAAGCACAGCTAAGTCTTATTACTATTATTGCCAGTAAGTTTGTTCCTCTTTTGGAACATCAAGCAAGCAGATGAGACTTATCACTATTATTGACAGTGACTTTGTTCCTCTTTTGGGACATCAAGCAAGCAGATGGGACTTTTAACTATTATTGAGGATAACTTTGTTCCTCTTATAGGACATCAAGCAAGCACAGATTTATGTCTGAGGATGCCGTTAAGGTACCCAAGACCAATATCGATCAGAATATCAAGATTTTGAGTGGTATCTTCGGTATCCTGTAAAGCTTGCACATCCTTTCAGTAGACCCTAAAGTGAGGCCACCCATCAATCCTGGTAGGACAATTCTCGTCATAAGTCTTAGCTGAAGATGGGCTAGATAACTTCTGAGGCATTGCACCTGTTGGTGAACCAATTTTGTGGGTTAGTCAGAATTTGGTTAGATCCTAAAGAACTCGACAAAACATTGCTTCGGGGGCATTATACATTTCCAGTACTTGAGGATACATTACGTGAGTTGCAACAATCAAATGTCTTCTAAAATTTAATTTGCTTTGGGGTATTGGCACATTGAGCTTGTTAAAAAATCTAGCTATCTGACCACCTTTACAGTATTTTTGGTTGATAGCCTTGGGTCAGGTTTCCATTTGGTTTGTCAATAGTACCATGAAATTTTTTCATAAAATACTTCTCAAGGCCCTAGAAGGTCTTTGTGGGTAGTTTTCATTGCAAATAATGGGACCACTCGTGGTAAATTTCACTTGTTGTGAATCTAGAAAAAGAGCATGCCAACCTGAAGCCATTCTTCAAGAGGTGCCAAGCCATGAACATGCAGCTAGTTAAGGATAAATTCCTTTTCAGAGCAGACACTGTGAAATTAACAACACATTGTATCACAAAAGATGACCTGATAACTGATTTTATGATTTTAGACAGCACCTAATAACATTGTAAAATGAGAGGCTTATTAGGGATGATTATTTCTGTCAAAAGCTCCTGGTCAGTTCCACATCTGTTTTACATCCCTTACATAAGCTTACGAAAAAGATGTTCAATGGTTGTGGTCAGCTAGTCAATGAAAATTCTTTAATGAAATTAAGAATATGATAACCTACCCCATGTACTTGCATTTTATGATCTCCATGATGAGCATTCCTTACAGAACGATGCTAGTGAATATGGTCTAGGCTATGCATTATTGTAAGCCTGTAGCCTTTGTAAGTTGTTCCTTGTCAACAACTAAGAGAAACTAAGCACAAATTAAGAAAGTATTAGCTATAGTGTATAGGTTAAAAAAGATTTCATCACTATGCATAGGCAAGATTAGTTAGGGTCTTCAAAAGATAAAAAAAAAAAAAAACACTGGTGTTCATAGTAAACAAACCACTACATTATGAGCCAAGACTTCTAAGCTATGATACCCCACACTCATGACTACCACTAATAGCTGTTATATCAGCCTGGTAAAGAGATCGTGACTGCTGATGAGCCCTAATGTGCTCCCCTTCCTGAGATTGGAGATGATTTCTTCTTAATTAACAGTCCAGCCAATATTCCGTACAGAGTCCCCACTGACGAAGACTTTACCCTGAAGCAACTGAAGGATACCATTGGGCGAGAATGTTCTGATGTGAAGATATTTCTTTCAAGCTGTCTGATGCCATACTGCAGCCATAGACATGAGATGTCAGTTCAGGACTGTGTCAAGGAGGAAAAAGAAGTCACTTCTAGTTCCATGGAGAATATAAGATGGAAAAGGTACACACTGGCCATTCGTGTAAATTCTTGTTTATATCAAGCAACACATAGTTCCAGAGTGCCCAGGAGAAAGTAGCGACTGATTTGTTCATCACTGGTGACTGAAACTACCTTGTAATTATTGTTTATTTCAACCAGTTTATTGAAGTAGACTATCTCAGAAATAACTATGGTTATCACAAAACTGAAGCATTGCTTTGCTCGACACAACAAACATGACACAGTAATAAACAGTAATGGACCACATTTCTCATCCAACTAATTTCAATCATTTGCTATGAAATAGAAATTATGCCATGAAACCTCCAGTTCAGGAACTAATAAGTGGCAGAAGCTGCTGTGAAGTCTGTCAAGAATATGAAAAGAAATATCTTCAAGGAAGATGACCGGTACCTAGGACTGCTAAATATGCACCAAACCCCAAAAGAAGGCACAAGAAGCCCGCACAGAATCTTAAAGGACGGTGTGTCAAAACCCTTAATTCCCCCCAGTAGCCAGGCTGCATCAAGTACTGGTAACCTTGTGGGGGAAACAAGCGTGTGAGGAAAAGATATCATCATGTGACAGATCATTAGCACTTAAGGCTGGGAGCAGTGAGGACTAATTATGGTCTGCTGTGAAAGATGGTTATCTCACTAGGTCAAATAGCACAGTAAAGACACCCACAATGCTGAGCATGTAAATTTATTTCTTCCATGGCATGATACAATTCTTTAAAAGTCTATGTATTACATACTGCAATAATAATTTTGTGTCCTTTCTTTAAATTGAATATTTGAAGGCTAAGAAATGGAAGATATAATACAGTACATATTAACCCTTTTACCCCCAGGCTCTTTGGAAATTTCACACCCTTAACCCCCAAGGGGTTATTTTTTTTCCAGCACATTTTGCAGTATATTTTTTTTAAATTGCTCTAACAGCCTTAATTTTTGTCATAGAGAGGTCAGGTTGGTCTCATTCTCTTGGAAAATGCCTGAATTTTTTCAAAAAAATTATCAAAAATGTGAAAAAAAAACATTTTTATAGCATTTTTTTGCAAGGACGTACCGATACGTCCATGGGGGTAAAGGGATGGGTTTTGTGAAATGTACCAGTACGTCCTTTGGGAGTAAAAGGGTTAACAGTGATAAATATTCAAGTTATTTGTCCAGTAGCAGCTGTGTTATGTAATTGCATATGTTTGAGTATCCAATTATTTTGCTATTCACAATTATTCCATAATCACACAGGCTTTTTTTTAACTTTGCTGCTGTTCTCACAGGCAGAACTTAACAGTGCCGTCTTATTGATTTGTAAATAAACAGCAACCTTGCCCCATGATTCTTTTGCTCCGTAATTTAGCCATTTCTCTCTTTCTATACTTATCATGTATCCCTCATGATAGCAAAACAAAAAAAAATCTCTGCAGATATAGGGATCAACAGAGGCCTCCCCATAGAACAAATACTGTACATTAAAAATTTCAGTATTTTTATTTCCTTTGCTCTACAAGTTTTCATATGAACCATTCAATACCAAAGACTGTGTATCATTTATCTCCATCTTCTAATTGGCCTGGGCATCATAAGAATCTTGCTCGACTGTCATTTATAACACTATATATTTTCAACTGCTTGACACTGCATGAAACATTTCAGCCACAGTAAGAAACCATTTCAAATCCTGTTCCTCCAATATGAACCCCTGTTTGAATCCCATTAATTAATGTGCACCATAATTCAAACACCTTGAAAATGTTACCTAGTATTTCAACCACATAAATAATTCTCTCAATAAAAAGAAATTTACCTGACAACCATGATTACATAAAAATAATTCATAGGATTCACGATAAAAATTGGTATTAAATTAAATAAAAAGTAGTGATTAGACTCTTATAGCATACCACCAACTATGACCAGACAATGATAGTCCATAATTCATATAAGTGCCATCTTTTAATGTCACAAATTTGGCACTCTCAATATCGTTATTTCTAACAAAGTAAAAAAAAAAGGTATACCTGTATCTAATAGTGTGTTTGATATTTCTTATAAACTGTGCTGTTTTCATGGTCCTTACTATAAGAATTTTTGTACTTACGCTACCTTACTTACTACTGTAATTGTACATACCAGATCACTTCCTCATATCATACATAATCCATTTTTACAGCATTGGTACCACTTTGTATCACATGACAATAAAAATGAGTACCAATATGCCAAATTTTGCATAACAACCTGAGCCTACAAATTAGTGCTAGGCATAAAAAAAGAATGCAACTTGGCTCAGAATACAATACTGTATATGAACAATAGAAATTAAATAATACTATCAGATGAAATACCATTTCTAAAACTTTAGACTGTCTATTTATAAAAAATGCCCAAAACATGTGCTTCACTAGATAATTGAATGATAAATAATATCTACGCTAGTTACAGATGAGCAATGACGAACAAATGTCTTAAAATAAATTAAATTAAAAGACTGGGTATTCCAGAGTGTACTGCACTTCATAATAATGAATAAAATAACATTTTCAAAATAAAACTTTTTAATGCTCACCTGGACTCGGTGTTATTAGTACTTTAAAGATCTAAGAGTTAAAGGGAGGAGGGACATTTGATAAAATTTCATTGTTGAATATCTTCTATGATATGGCATGAATCAGTTTGACCTTTTGGTTATTGTTTATAGGCATAATACACAAAAGACTGTGACACTCCATTATTAATGCTTTCTAAGCAAAGAAATTTTCATGGTAGACAGAACTGTACTAATGAACAAACTCCAAGTGGGGTTTTGTCAATTTCTTAATATTTTATTGATACAAATTTTTCAATATTTTGCCGAAAATCATAAAAAAAACTTTTGTAGCCATCAAAAATTCCAAAATGTAGTTATATATATCATTTCCATTTCTTTTAGTTTTTTATTCATTCAGCTTGATAATTTTTTGATGAAGGATTATAATTTTTAAAAAAAAAATAGCTTTGAGTTAGAGCCTTTAGAAGTTTAGCAATGCCTTTTCATTGTTTGTCTGTCTACTGTGTCTACTATCCTGCACATTAAAGTTCTTATGAATGATATGATGTTAGTATTATATGTTATTTATAATGCTTATTCTGTTTACTTTCATATTACTTTTTCTATTTTAAAATTCATTTTATTTATATGTTGCAATTTTAAGCTCTTGGTTTTCCCTCTTTCCCAGTCCTGAAAAGAGTACTATCCCATCTAAGTGCTATCTTGCTTAGGCTGCTTATGTGTTTGCTGGTCTTGGAAGGCAAAGGCATGACTAATATTGTATATATAGAATGCATTAAAAAATACAGCCAAGTAGCAAAATTCTGCCATCCTTCACAGACAGCAAGAATTAGAATTGTAAATACGAGTGTCAACTGAAGGAGCACAGAATTACCTTTCCCAATGAAAGCTAACTGCTTACTTGTGGTAATGCCTTATGAGTCTCGGCCTTGAACGCCTGGAAGAATAAAAAGTTGTCATGGTGACAGAAATGCATAAGTTATGTAATTTTCTGAAGCTTAATCTAAAAAATGATTAGTATAGAAATATCCAAATTTTTGCAGTGATGGTCCAGGTAACTTTGCGGGTTATAAAATTTGAAATATTGCAAATTTCTTAATGAAACTCCGTGTGAGTTAGTATGTTGCCAAAGAACACAACAATTTTCAAAAAACCTTATATTTTTTCAGATTTTATTATCAAATGCCCCTAAAAGAAAAGTCCTCCATGGATAGTTACTCCATCAAAGAGTGAACCAGCTGTTAGTAAAAGGCTTAACCCTAAAGATTTGACACTCCTCAGCCATCTCCCAGATAAACAAATCAATCCTTCATTGTCTGCAGCATAACTGATCAACATACAAATATTACTAAAGGTGGAGAGACAAGGGATGAAAATAAAAATGCTAATGATAACCATTATTATTACTATCATAATAAGAAACAATTACTATATCATTAATGAGTTTTATGAATATTTATTCTAAACATTTGTTATTTTAAAGACCTTTACCAAATGCATCAGCAAAAATATGTAAGTTGTACTCTTTCCTATCTTTAAAATATTTCATTTCCGAAGTTGAAAGGCATGAAGGTCATATACCACATTTTCTTTGCAAATGTTGACATCAAGAGAAAGGAAATCAAGAGGTAAAGACCAATGCTCCTACAAGAGTTATTTTGCTTTAAGGCAAGAAAACAAATGCTACCACAACACGGAAGCAAAATACCAACAACTATACAAGAAAGGAATTTATCTTCAACCCAACCTAAACGGCACTCAATTCTTTAAAGCTATACCTAAAATTACCATGGTTGAATTTGCCATGGAATCATCAAAATAAAAACACTTTTGTAACTACTGGATGTAGTGTCTAATATGTATTCCCCTTCTTAATACTGAAAATAACCTCAGCATGACACTTTCCCTGAGCTGCCTGAAGCACCATACCCCAAGACAAGCTCTTCAATTATTCCTCATCCATGAATGTAATAATTTGTAAAAAAAAAAAAAAAAGACCTGTTGTCATTAAAAGGTGTAAGACAACAACAAAGAGCATTTCTGACTTTTTCCAAACAAAAAGCAGCAAACATAGACGAATATCCCTACTACTGTGTTACCTTATGAACATTAACTCAAGTCATCTTCTAAGCAAGAAATGAACATTAATCCTTTATCCTAAGTGTTCTGATATGCAAGGTAGTTATTAAAACTCATTTACTTGTCGAGGATATCAATCGATATTTTCTCAACAAGCAAGTTCTAAGAACTGTCTGGGGAAGAACTGTGCTCCTCATCTTCATTTCTCAATATCAAAGTGTCTGAAATTAATAAGTAAAGGCAAACCTAAAAAAACTTGTTGTCAAAAGTTAACAGTCAACTGTAACTAGGTGACCACCTATTGAAGCACTAAGAAGAGGCCATGTCTCAGAATTTTGCTGAGCAAACTAAAAGTAATGCTTCAAAGAGTTGTTTTTATTTCAACAAGCAATGCAAATGAAAGTATTACAACGAGAAACTTAGTTTCAAAACATCTTGGTATGAAAAAAAAAAAATAGTAAAATTTAAGGTTACAGAAAAGAAGTGCTAGAAATTACTAAAATAAATCTCTACCTTAAACTTGAAATTACCCACATTTTCCGAATTGAAGAATGTATGGCTAAAAATTGAGAACTCCAGAAAGAAAAAAAAAAAGAAAAAATTAAGAAGCAAACAAGCACCTCTAAAAGAAACCATGGCTAAATAAGCTTCCTTGCCATGCACCAAGAGCTGTGCTAATCAGTGTAAGGCAGTAGAAAATAGGTTCATTGAGGAAAACAATGTCACCTGAGGACCACCACCTCAGCAGTCCCGTAGAAAAGTTACAGATCCAGTCTAAAAGATGATGTAAGGACCATTCAAACTCGTTTAGGTTATGCTAGTGCTCATTCCATTACACTAACAATGGTACTTGAATAAAATGAGTAGCTAAAACACAGCAATATGCTATCACTGAATTAATAAAAATGTCATACCAGAACCCGACGTTACAATAATGCTAGATCTGGTATAGGGGTTACATTAACACTAATTCAAAATAAAGCAGAATACTAGAGTTTGGCATTAGGTTATAAAGAAAGCAATAGTCTAGCACTGTTTTTACATTAAATGCAATACTAAAACCCAGCCTTAGCTAACAACAGGTTTAGACAAAAGTGTTACATTAACACTGGACCAGTAAAATTAGTCGGAATATAACCCTGCATTGGGAAACACTTTAGTAGTCATTGTTCATCTCTAAGTGAGAGAAGTATCAACAGCCTCTTCCAGAGAGAAGTAGTAGACACTCTTACTGCTAAAATAGAGCTAACAGTTAAAGATGGATGGGACTGTCTGAAACTGCAAAGAGGACTAAACAGCCTGTTTATAAACTAGAAAGAGAAATATCCATAATCTATACCCACATAAAATCGTATACTGTAATTCAGAATAAGTGAATTGACGATGCAAACCCCAAAACGTTAAGAGTCAAGGCATAATCCTCCAGAATCAGATATAGAGCAAGTACTGTTGAAGGCAATTGACTTCTTCCACTACTAATGATATTCTCCATGAACAATGAAGATGCCCGAGTGTGTGACAGACGATACTAGCGCTACTAATTCTAATGCTATAAAAAGCCGACTAACACTTTAGTCAATACTAAAACACTCTCAAAACAGAAGTAGTATAAGTTATATGCAGCATGCATATATCTGATATAAAACAATACTCCCGTTTATTGTATATAACAATTAGAAAATAAAGTAGCGTACCTTGTACAGTATAATTATAAAAAAATCATACATATATGTAAATATCTGCAGGGGAAAGCAAACCTCATGATTGACCATAAATTGTATGAAATAATGATGATATTAACTAAAATGTTACCTCCTATTAAAATTACTAACTTACTTTAAATGCTATAAAACAAAATATGATCCATATTCTACTAGTGCTATTTAAAACCCCTTCAACAGCATGGAAATTGTCAGAAAGATATAATGATATACCAATGAGAAGAAATTCTTCTAGGCACAAGAATCGACTGGTGTAGACAAAGTTCCCAGTCGAAAATATAAAAATACCTGAATGTCAATCACTTACATAATATCAAACATTTCAAAATAAAAAGATGGAAAATGAACATAGCAATAGTCTTTACCATTGTATACTATACATAAAGCAATTATAAAACTGAAAGTCTGCCCAAAGTAATCTAAACTCAAATCTTCAGTTTTGTTAAATTACTTCACTAAATAATGAAAATACTTTCAAAGTTATTTAGTTAATTAAAATTAGTTATAAATACTATAAATTTCAAATATTCAAAATAAAGAATCTTCTATGATTCGAACCAAGAAGGCACTCATCTTCTCTACAAAAGCAAAATGGAGTGATTAGTCTTATCATCAATTGTTCACTTCTCATTCACCCCAAAAAGAAGGTTGAACAGATTCTGGGGACATTTCTGAACATTTTGCAGCAAAAGGAATAATATACAAACCAATATTTCAATTAAAAATGGAGGGAAATTTACAGAAAGCAGTTCTTCTAGTTAGATAGTTCACCTTCAAAGGATTGATTTGTTTACCGGTGAAATAGCTAATGCAGTTTTCATGCCAAATCTAGAACTTGATTCTTTTGTTATGGTCAAGCTTTAAGAAGTTTGGACGAATAGAAATGGTTTTAAGATAAATCATTAAAATAGCATTATGCAACTAAGAAAACAACTATTTCTAAGCTATACAAAATGCTTATTAACTGAAAGAACTGAACTCAAAGTGCTGATCCAATACAAACAATATACATAGGGATAATGTGTATTTTCCCTTAATGTATTCTACAACAATGCAAGCACATGTAAAAGCTATCCCTCAAATACTATCAATGCTTTAAGACTTTTGAAGTAAATATAGAGCTAGAAAAGAGGCAAGACAATAATGTAACAATATTATGATGGATTCACTTTCATGGATATTTCACATTAAATACTAGGATAAAACTCTAATCCATAATTCCTTTATAAACTACTTTTGTAAAATAGAATAATGCACTGGGTTGCATACTATGAGCATACTGTATGTGAACTGTAAATACAAAAGCTCCTAACTCTTGCAGCATTAACAGGCCAAAGAAGGCACCAAAAAACCATAATATACTGCTAAGGCCACCATATGAATTTCTTTCCTACATGCTAACATAGTAATGAATTGTTTTGTGACAATTTATGGAATTTGATGCTTCAATAATCACCACTATTAGGAATACAAACTTTCTGGTGCTGGTGGAAAATTTGATCAATATCCTTTACTTCAGGCATGGGCAACTGTTCGTCAAGTAGGGGCCACATTTTACTATATCCAAGTGAGTGAAGACTGCAAGAAAATACACATACGCAGGAAATATTACTTGCCCAATAGAGACCGATTTTTTACAATTCTTTGTTATTTTGTCTGAAAATTTACATGAAACTGATATTCCTTTCATTATCTCCTAATGATAATAATGACGAATACTGGTATTAAAAAATATAATTCAAAACATTTAGTAACCTAAAATATTTTGTGCCCCATAAGTTGCCCATGCCTTTTTTACTTGTACAGTCGTGCTTATTGCTAATCTGGAAACAACTGACCATAAAACTAAGGACACAAACATCTTCATCAAATGAAGCTGCTCCTAATACAGTGCTGAGTTTTGAAAGCAAAACTTAGGACTGTTATAATGATAATATCTGATAAAAAAAAAAAACAACAGTCGAGACAATATCAATATCACTCAAAAGCAAAATATTCAAATGTTTGTTCTAAACTTGGACAGAATATCAAGAGGTAGAATATTGTGCAAGAACAGTCTCTCTTAAATATTACAGCTCGATGCCTAAATGGCAAATAATTGAGCCTTCAACACTATGAGACATCTCTCACAGTGGGCTGTTAGTTATTCTGATTTGGTTTCATATAAAAATTAGTGTTCTACATCAGTGATGGTGATTTTAGTGTTCTTTTTATTTGGAAAAATATAACAATGACTTCTTGAATTCACCATCATCTTTAACATGTTTCTTCACAAAGGTTCATACTACAATATACACCAATCATGAATCTGTGATCATATAATGATATAATGAAAGAAGATAATCAACATTATCCTGAAGTACTTTTTTACAGCATAAACATGGTAACTGCAACAAATGGCTATAAACAAATTAATAGTCTAATAAGGTTTACTTCAGTATTAAAAGTCTGTAAAAATTTATAAAAAAAGATATAGGCCAAGGAGATTAAAGACAGAAAACAGATTTTGAAATGTAACATTAATGAAATGCCATAACACTTAAAATCAGTAACAATCAAGATTACATCATGGAGCCCCTTTCCCTTCTCATGTATTCTAGATGTCATTGCTCTGCAACCAGTGTTAGCTTTTAATGAATGAGGACACATCCTTTTGACATTTAAGGTATTAACTCCATCTTGGGCTAGCCAAACAAATACAGCTGTGGTAAATCAAATATTTCTCCCAAAAAGGGCAGGACAGTAGGGAAGATTCTACGGCCAACCTTTGTTGTTACCGTTAGTCTTATAAAACCTTCCACAAAACCATGGAGTCACATTTCTAGATAATCACAAGGCTTACCTTAATAATAAATAACCAAAACTACACCAAGATAAAGTTAAAAAAGTTGAAAGGGAAAGTTGTCAAGAGAAATGAAATACTACACATAATGTAAGAGAGGGATAAGGAACATTTAATGTTACTCAATATCATTCAAGAAAAACTTTAAACCTACTACAAATTATTAAACATAGAAGTATAATTCAAATCTTATAAATGGTCTAAAATGAAATGAGGCTTTACAAATCAGAAACCAGTTTGTCCTAAAATCAAGTTACTGATTAAGATGTGCACCTCAATATGTACTTTATCTTCAATACAGCAATAAACACTCCATGAACAGTACACATTATTCTACAAGCTTTAAAGGCAGACTTGTTTTGTTGACAAACTTGAATAGAGAATTTGCAGTGAATGAGTATGATTGGTCCTGACATATTTCATATCTACTACTACTAGTACTACACTACTATGCACTAGCAGCCATGGCCCTCATGAGTGTCATGGTTGACTTATCTTTGCAATAGATGTCATTTATAAAAAATCTGTTTATTTCAATTGAGTCTAATCCATCACTCATTATTGTAATTAGTGCAGTGACACGATAGTGGGTAGTGGCAATCATTTAGAGATAGTTAAAAAATTTTACTTTTAGATAAGTGATAAATAAAAATTCCATAATGTTCTTAATCATGATTCAACACCCAGAAGACTTGCCCCGAGGCCATCATACGTTGAAAGACAACATGAAACTCCTCTTATAGCCCTATTACTTGAAAACTTCTCTTCTACCCTCAGTATTTGAGAATTTGTAAAAAGAGCCGAGGCCCCAATTATAGCAAGTCCATTCGTTTTGGAGTATTAACCCCACAAAAAAAAAAAAAAAAAAAAAAAAAACATGAAATTAACAATGTTCAGGTACTAACCTACCTACACTAGATTACCTTTAACACACCCTTTCTTTAATTTAATATGTCCCAAATGCACAGGCATTATACACAATTAGGAGTTCTCTTAGGAACAAAGGAACAAGGATGGAGTTCCACCTCCATTAGGCTATGCTGCACTTATTATTTTGACAAGGAAAGATTCATTCATGAGATTCTGATATGCTTTAATTCGCTAATGTCAAGCATTATAACTTCAAGAGTAGGGAGCACATACTCAATAAACTTATAGTGTGTAGGTATGATAAAACTTTTCATGTGTTCTTTAAAATAGGATGGCAATTATCTCATTAGACAATGAAGTTGTTGGGTATTTCATGTAAGGGAGCTGATCTTTTCAAGTACCCATTCAAGGACTAAACAGTTTATATCCTGAATACTTCTTTCCATCCCCGCATTAAGAAAAAGAATGGAAATATATCTAGGGAGATTCTACCTATTGAAAACATTCTTAGCTCTAAAGCTACTAATAGGTCAAGCATTGTTCCTTCTATATTAAGCCCACATCCAAATTTGTTAACGTTCTTGACTGATAAAAGAGATACCTGAAAGAGGGTCTTCAAGGAACCTCTTTGAATCTAGCTGACTCTATGACCTCAAACTAAGGACAAACAGGATTTTTAAAATGTTGAGATTCCTTCAGGTATCCTTGATATAAATGAACCTGAAAACATCCTTGATGACAGGATTGGTTGTAATATCTAAAACTGTTCACTATATTTTCTTAGTCCTTATACAGTATATCCACAACTCATGACAGTTGTGATGAAATGAGGTGAAATGAAAAATATACCTAATCATGATTTAGTTTAGAGTTGTTATATGAAAAAAAAAATAGACATCAATTTCAGTAGTGCCCATTACTCGTAGAAGAGATAATTGTTATATCTTCTCTTAGATGCAATTATGGAAAGTCTAGCGATTAAAACAACCCTTTTACCCTAAGGACTTGAGTTGCCACAGTCCATTGATATATGAAGGGACTGGTGCATTAGTTGCCATGTGGTTATTTAGGAAGATCCCTCCTTTTGGGTAGGCTCTGAGGAAAATCTGCAAATAAAGGCCAGAGCCCCATTAACCATCCCCTATAAGGCCAAAACAGTGCCTGGAGAATCAACCTTGAGTTGCTCTACCTTCTGATCAAGGGAAACAATTGGAA
>NC_090733.1:59972247-59994747 GCF_036898095.1 Palaemon carinicauda
TCCATAAGGATGCTCTTCCCTCCTTTAGAACCTTCAGGTCATAAAGAATTGACTGCAGAAAAGGTCACGTTAACCGGCTGGACGGGACTCACAAGTATGTGTCTTCCTACTTCCTTTCTACCTCACCTATCCTGAGCTCACATAAAACCAATCTTACAGATATAAGTGAATCTTAATCTTAAGAGTAATGTAAGCCATAACTATGTCTTCCATGTACTCATGGTCTCTTCTTTTACAGGAGAACGTGAAGTGTGAGAGCTCCTTCTGCGGAGTTCGCCGCCCAGACTTCTACGGGCATAAGGCGTGCCGGACACACGCCCCCTGTGCAGCAAAGAAGGGGAATCTCAAGTACTGGGATCCGCAGCCCTGTTCAACCTGCAAAGGCCTTCTTGATGAGGCGTTCGATAACACTCCGTCCGCGGAGGCCAGGGACAACGCTCGAGAGAAACTGCGCAAGTGGGTGCGCGGTTTCCAAAAGAACGCCACCGGGCCCTATCTCCCCAATGAAAAGATGAGGGCCCTGCTTTTCCCAAAAGCACTATCGTATTCTGTGATTCCCCAGGATCAGATTCCCTGCGTTCGACTACACTCCGAAAGTGTCATCTGAACGAGGTCGAGAAGATGTCGGAAGTGTCCGACAACACCGAGAGGATCCTCATGGGTGAGGATCTGGAGGAAGAAGAGGATCAGGTGTTCCCTGATTCGGAGGGCGAGGTCGCCCAAACACCTCCGGTAACCCCTGTTGTGGTCGAGGAACCAGTCCCCTCTACCTCCGCCGCCTCGCAAACCCTGCTGCCCGCCACCGAAGATGCCATCCGGGTATTGGTGGAACTGATGGACAAAAAGCTCCGTAAGAACCAAGAGGAGCTGAAAGTTCATCTTATGGGTTGGAAGCAACCGAAGAAGATCTCGGTTAAGGACCTTCCCCCCTGCTCGGAGTCTAACCCCTGGAGGTACGCCGAGCATATGCCAATTACAACTGGCAAGATTTTCATTAACGACAAGCTTGGGTCCATCCTCTTGGAAGAAGTGGAATTCTTCCCCATCTTTGAGGCTTACCCGGACTGTTACGTCCGGCTCAGGTCCGAACCGGCCTCCAAGGAGGAGACCGAACCCAAAGAAGTGATCGTGTTCGATCACTCGAAAGCCCAAGCCATGCTGGCAGAATGTCTTAAGAGCCGAGGTTTGACCAACTCTAAGATGCCGGCGTTGAGCAAGAAGCACCCGTCCTTTCTTGCTCCCTCTGCTGCGACCTTTCCCTTCGTGGAAAAGGCCTTTCATGCGGTCATGAAGGCGGTGGAGGAAGGAAAGCCCTGCCCTATCCTGGAGGAGTGTAGGCCTCTCTCCCTCGCCCTTCCCCCCGACGACAGATTCTGGAAAGATATCCAGTTTACCTTCACGGTCGGGAAACTGGAACCTGGTCGTCAGTTTAACGAAGATCTTCCAAAGCTGAACGACCACCTTCTTTGTCGGGAGCAGGAGACCAAGGAAAGGCTAGCTGCCTCCCTGTCCCATCAAATTCAGCTGGAAGTCATGGCCGGGGACGTTAGGGTCCCAGACTTGTATATGGTTCTCGCGAAGACCCACCTAGAAACCGTGATAAAGGACTTATATAGCTTCATCAAGGCCCGGAGACCCTGCAGAGAATTCGTGTTTGCCAACGCGGCAGTAAATCACGAACCCCGGAAACTAATCTCCTCCAACATCTGGGGCAAACATCTCTTCCCGACAGCTCTGGTGAAAGAGATTGTGGACGAAGCCGCCTCTGAGAATCGGAACCTTCTCAATAAGTGGGGCATGTCCCACAAAAGAAAGTCCTCTCAGAATGAAGGCCCTCAGCCTAAGAGGAAATCTTCAAAACCAAGGCTCCAGCAGCGTCAACCAAAACGCCAGTTTCCGGCTATCGCTACTCCTCAAGTGGTTGCACAGCCATAACAGACCTTTCAGTTGGTCTCCCAGCCGGTGGTGTCGGTGTCGCAATCACCGGTCTTCACCCCTGCCTAAGAACGACAATCCACTACCTTTCGTCCCAGAGGTAGAGGCTCTGGCAGAAACTCCTCTCGCCGTCCCTCCAGGGGCAGAGGAGGAAAGGGAGCTAGCGGCCGAGGTGGCAAACCCTCGGAAAACCAGAAGCAATGAAGTGCTTCCGGTGCGAGGAAGACTCCGCCATTTTCAGGATCGCTGGACCTTCGATCCTTGGGCACACAGCATCATCAAGAAGGGACTAGGTTGGAGCTGGACATAACTACTTCCAACCTTCAACCAATTCTTCCAGCCATCAACTCCCCTCTTGGAAGAATATGTCCTAGAACTCTTGAACAAGAAGGTGATCAAGAGGGTAAAGTCCACCAGGTTCCAGGGAAGACTGTTTTGTGTTCCCAAGAATGTTCCCAAGAAGAACATAGACAAGCTCAGAGTCATTCTCGACTTGTCCCCCCCTCAACAAGTTCATTGCGAACAACAAATTCAAGATGTTGACTCTTCAACAAATAAGAGCCCTACTGCCTCACAAGGCCTACACGGTCTCAACAGACCTGGCGGACGCCTACTGGCACATCCCAATGAACCACCACGCTTCCTCCTACCTAGGATTCCGGCTCCAAAGAAGAAGCTACGCCTTCAGAGCCATGCCCTTCGGGCTCAACGTGGCTCCGAGAATCTTCACCAAGCTAACAGACACAATCGTCCACCTCGACGACTGGCTGGTCTGGTCGACATCGCCAGAAGAATGTTTGAGAGCTTGCAGCAAAGTAACCCAGTTCCTGGAACATCTGGGCTTCAAGATAAACACCAAGAAGTCTCGCCTCGCTCCAGCTCAGAAGATCCAATGGTTAGGAATCCATTGGAATCTTCAGTCACACCGCCTTTGCATCCCGCTGAAGAAAAGGAAAGAAATAGCCGGGTCTGTCAAAAGACTTCTCAAATCCAAACGGATTTCAAGACGACAGCAGGAGCAAGTACTCGGCTCCCTACAGTTCGCCTCAGTGACAAACCCAGTGCTACGAGCACAGCTAAAGGATGCCTCAGGAGTCTGGAGACGAAACGCATCCATCACTCGAAGAGATCTCAAGAGACCCCTACCGAACAGGCTTCGCTCACCTCTAAGACCGTGGTCAGAAGCAAGGAACTTGAAAAGATCCATCCCTCTTCAACCTCCACCTCTATCGATCAACATCCACACAGACGCCTCTCTGGAGGGTTGGGGGGGTCACTCCCATTAACGACAGGTTCAAGGAACATGGTCTCCCCTATTCAAGACGTTTCACATCAACATCTTGGACGCCATGCTGGTTCTTCTCACCCTGAAGAAATTATCCCCGCGTCCCTCGATACACATTCGTCTGATTCTGGACAGCTCGGTAATAGTCAGATGTCTCAACCGTCAGGGCTCGAAATCGCCCCACATAAACCAGGTGCTATTACCCATCTTCCGCCTGGCGGACAGGAAGAAGTGGCACTTGTTTGCAGTTCAACTACAAGGAATCCGCAATGTGACGGCGGACAATCTATCAAGGACAAGCCCCATAGAGTCGGAATGGTCTCTAGACGCAAGATCATTCTCCTTCATCTCTCGTCAAGTCCCGGAACTACAGATCGATCTCTTCGCGACGAGCGACAACAAGCAACTTCCTCGATACGTGGCCCCTTACGAGGACCCCAAAGCGGAAGCAGTGGACGCCATGTCCCTGGACTGGAACAGATGGTTCAAGATTTACGTGTTCCCTCCACCCAACCTTCTGCTGAAAGTCCTCTCCAAACTGAGAACCTTCAAAGGGACAGCAGCCCTAGTGGCTCCCAAGTGGCCTTGGAGCAACTGGTTTCCCCTAGTTCTGGAGCTACAGCCCAAGCTGATCCCCCTGCCGGGCCCAGTTCTCTCCCAACAGATGCAGAAGTCGACTGTCTTCGCTTCATCAAAGAAAGTCAAAGACCTTCATCTCATGATTTTCTCTCCCTAGCCGTGAAGAAAAGGTTTGGGATCTCGAAGACAAGTTTAGATTTCCTAGAGGAATACAAAACAAAGTCTACCAGAAGGCAATAAGAATCATCCTGGAAGAATGTGGGTATCCTTCGTCAAGGCAAAAAACCCTACGGAAATCTCCATAGATTTTTGCATGTCCTTCTTTATTCACCTTCATGGACAAGGCTTAGCAGCCAATACGATTTCCACTTGCAAATCGGCCTTGACTAGACCACTACTGTACGCCTTCCAAATAGATTTGTCCAACGAAATCTTCAATACACTCCTGAAAGCGTGTGCTAGACTCCGTCCAGCACCTCCACCGAGACCCATCACCTGGTCCATGGATAGGGTGCTCCATTTTGCCTCTAGCCTGGACAATGAATCTTGCCCTCTGAAAGACTTACTCAAAAAGTAATCTTCCTTTTTGCTCTCGCCTCGGGAGCCCGAGTCAGTGAAAGTGGCATTATCAAGAGAAGAGGGCCAGATACAGTTCGCCGACACAGGGGAACTTACCCTCTTCCCCGACCACACGTTTCTCGCTAAAAACGAACTTCCCACCAAAAGATGGGGCTCTTGGAGAATCTGCCCTCTGAAGGAAGATGTCTCTCTATGCCCAGTGGAGAGCCTTAAGGTCTATCTTCAAAGAACTTCCGACTTTGGCGGAGGACAACTCTTAAAAGGAGAAACTTCGGGTAGTGACCTGTCACTAAAACAACTAAGAGCGAAAATCACCTACTTTATTCGCAGAGCGGATCCTGACAGTACACCCGCAGGTCATGATCCTAGGAAAGTCGCCTCTTCCCTGAACTTTTTCCAAGGAATGGATTTCAAAAGCCTCCTATCCTTCACAGGCTGGAGGTCATCTAGAGTGTTCTTCAAACACTATGCGAAGCAGGTGCACGAAATCAAGAGATTCGTGGTAGCAGCAGGTAGTGTAATGAAACCTTTTGTTTAGTGCTGCGTAGAACAGTGAGTTTTTTCGGGACTTTAACTCAAACGGGTGCCTGTGTTGACCCTAGTGCGATACAGTGATTTCAAGGGACACTTAGTGTCACTAATAGACTGTTCTTCATCAAGGTGAAGTGACATAGATTCATACACGTGTGCCACATGTTCTTGGACATGAAATGTATAGTGATTTTAAAGACTGGAGTTCCCCGGGAACTTGTGTTTAAAGGCAAAATATTTTCCCTTTCAGGTTCCACATCACCGTCTTTACTGGAAATCTGTCTGTTATCCGATATTATAGTTGTAAATAATTTTCTATAATTCCATGCAACTTTTCAAATAAAATAATTATTTTATTTAACATACGCGTCTTATTTCGCTCCTATCTTTCATATAAAAATAAATTGCTGTTATAGTTTTATTTGCCCCTATTTCTATGGTTATTTATATTTAATATACCTATTGTCTAATATACACTCACCTAGTGGTATAATATTGTTCCTACAGAAATATTTAACCTTCCGATCTGTCTTCGAGACCGGCACGATCTCTTCATTCAGGTGAGTCTATCTTCGTCAGGTTACTTCAAGATGTTCCTCTTGTCAAAAACAGGACTTCCCTGCCAGGGGGGCTGGAAGCCAGGTCATTGTAATGCCACTGGTAGTGACATTTAACGGAGATGTCACGGTCTCTACGGTCACCAGACCACAGGAATATTGTTCGAAGTAGAAGGCACTTGAAATGGGGGAAAAATCCACGATACATTAATTCTCTGGTACACTTCCATCAGGACGACATGGCTTGAGAGATTTTGAGCGAAGCGAAAAATCTATTTTTGGGTGAGATGGCCATGTCGTCCTGATGGACCCGCCCAACTGTTCCAGTTCAGCCTGCCAGGCCCCTACCTGCTATACTGTATCGCGGAGGTTGGTAGAAAGCTGGACTTCGGAATGAGGACGGACGTGACGTCACACAGTATGGCGGACAGCTATGGCCGCCGTTTGTTTATGTTGCGAGTACTGTAACAGTAGCGAAGGAGGATAACTTTGGAGCGGCTCCTCAGTTATCTCGCCACCTTTCCCCCACGAAGCCTAAACGCTATGTGGGGTGCAGATAGCCATGTGGCGTGTTAATGCATGCGTCCCCTGTTGATATACGATATCCTAGTGGGAAACCTTTAGGGTACTCGCGCCAGAAGTTCGAATTCTGTGAAACCTTTAGTTTAATTCTCTGGGAATATCTACTGTAGTCATATATACCCTAAGGAAGCTACTGAAGGAACCTTCCACCAGGACGACATGGCCATCTCACCCAAAAATAGATTTTTCGATTCACTCAAAATCCATATATATATATATATATATATATATATATATATATATATATATATATATAGTAGGGTCCCGAATTATGCGTGTTCGAATTATACGATTCCCCTTTTCTGCGATCCCTATTTTTCAAAAATAAATTTTCTGTATCAGGGAAGCTGTTCAAAGTCTGCGAGTCAAGCACTATAAAATGTTTCAAATCTATTGTCTTTCTAAGTAAATTGGTAGCCCTAAATACGGTGATTTATAATAAATGTTACAAAACAATATTAACATTACATCTTATTAACATAATTTCATAATGAATAGCCTATTTAAGGATAAAATTCCACATCAACAATGAAATCGACTGTTAACCCTTTTACCCCCAAAGGACGTACTGGTACGTTTCACAAAACACATCCCTTTACCCCCATGGACGTACCGGTACGTCCCTGCAAAAAAATGCTATTTACAATTTTTTTTTTTTTTTTTGATAATTTTTTGAGAAAATTCAGGCATTTTCCAAGAGAATGAGACCAACCTGACCTCTCTATGACAAAAATTAAGGCTGTTAGAGCAATTTGAAAAGTATATACTGCAAAATGTGCTTGAATAAAAAATAACCCTTGAGGGTTAAGGGTTGGAAATTTCCCAATAGCCTGGGGGTAAAAGGGTTAACTGTGCGAGTCCAGGTGACAAAATGTAAACAGAATTGTGGTTACGTTCTCGGCAATCTTTATCTTTCTCCAACCTTATGATAATTGTAATGGTAGTGTTGATGATGGTATATTAAAGCATTATTTTTTAGTAGTATATATAAAAGCCTTATTTCTACCTCCGGCGTTCAAGGTTTTCACGAGTAGACTGGGTTCGTTTATCGGCAGTGAATAGCCTAAACTTCGGTAACGAGTCGGCAATATTTTGTCATATTTTAAACAGTATACATTTGATTTGCAAAGATTAGTTTTGTAGAGTAGACGGTAAAATAAAAATCTCTCTCTCTCTCTCTCGACAGAGAGAGAGAGAGAGAGAGAGAGAGAGAGAATTGATGCCAGAAATCCTCTCTCTCTCTCTCTCTCTCTCTCTCTCTCTCTCTCTCTCTCTCTCTCTCTCTCTCTCTCTCTCCCCGTTACAAATAAAACTTTAGTTCACATATGGCAACTTGAGTTTAAGAATGAAATTAACATGACAATTGTTAGTTGCGGCGATCAATTCCTCGCTTCAGGAGGTACAGGAAACAAAAACACGGCATTCGATTACAACAGCTCTCTCTCTCTCTCTCTCTCTCTCTCTCTCTCTCTCTCTCTCTCGTGTTATACAATACTTACAAATAGATGAAGAAACCAAAATCGGTTTTCTTAAAGTGTCAATTAAATACAAAACGAAAAAATTATACCGTGTATACATCCATTTCAATCATAGCTTAAAATACGGTAACCAATTTCGTCAGCAAACCACTATTTTTTAGGAAACACCATTCTATTCCAGAAAATTTTTACTCTTTAAATAGTCAATTGCCCTATAATAAAACATGTACTTATGTTTTTAAATTTCGGGTGTGTTTTAAAAATCGAGTATTGCTGACTTCTTTTTGTTTTACTTTTGGCTTTGATCAGATGAGCTGATGTCTAGCTTCCGCTCTCACGAATATGCGCGTAAGAATGCGTTAACAAAGAATTGTTTACACCATTTCTTAATTTATTCAAACCATCAATACAGTTAATATTACATAAGGACCAATGTGTTATAACCTATGATATTTATTGTTTAGTACATTTAAAACCATCTCTCTCTCTCTCTCTCTCTCTCTCTCTCTCTCTCTGTCACATCGAACGTAATAGCGGTAACCTGACTGTTCGATGACTTTAAAAATAGGCCTAGTATTTTCTTCTTTTACCTTTTTTGCATATGGTTCCATAATTGAGGTGGGTACAAGTTGACTTATAACTGTTAGGAAAAGTGTTTTGGATATGGAAAGGACAATTATCTTTCGTAACAGTTTAATATTATCGTAAATTATCATTCTGTCATCAGCGGCAGTTTGCTATTGTGGACTAAACGCATAAGGAAAAAAAAGTTTTCCAGCTTTGCTACGAATTTAGGAATTGATATGGATACGGTAAATAAAATATTTGTAATAACAATAATGTTTACTAAATGTTTGTTATATCATTAGTTATCACTTTGATCAAGTGTGTTTAATGCGTTCGTTTGTTTATTATGATCGAAGATGGAGCGTACAGTAAACAAATGGAAGGTTTCCGTTTCAGGCGGCGTCATAAAGAAAAACTTTATATAAATTGCATTCATTTCATTTATTTGGAAGTTCTAAGAAAAATTAAGTAGAACATTGGTAATAACAAAATCAACATATAATCAATACTTGATAAGATTGCTGTCGATGCAAAAACTAACCTAAACACAGATGTGTAAATGCGTCTGTTTCTTCGTTATGATCAGAGATAAACGTAAACAAAACGTTGGTTGTCGTTTTCTATTGTGCCTTTTGGCATATTTAGGAAACGCATGATAAAAAATCGCCTTTATTTTGATAATTCTGGATTTTCAATGATACAACAAAAGCTAGTCTATAGAGTGATGGTTTTGCTATTCACCAGTTGTCTTATACTAAAGATATGACAAACATTAAAATTTGTCTGTATTTTGGGTCATGTTATAACGGGAAACATATGGTGTTTACACCCATCCTGGTTGTAATTTTAACCATTTTTCAAGTTATTATAACTTTAAAGTATATTAAATGTTTGATTTATTTACAAGAACAATTTGATATTATAAAGAAATACAGTATAGTACATAGAAAGTATTGGAAATAGGTAGTAAACACTTTAGAATAGACAAGTGGCTGGTTGCCATGGCCCCAAAGGAATTACTTCTGTTAGTTGTTTCGAAATATACGATTTTCCATTTATACGAGGTCATTGATCGACCAAATTCTCGCATAATTCGGGACCCTACTGTGTGTGTGTATATATATATATATATATATATATATATATATATATATATATATATATATATATATATATATATATATATATATATATATATATATATATATATATTTGTCACAAATAGATGAAACGGTAAACAATTGGGGTTATGTCGATGACCTCTTCTGCTGCCTTCGCTTGAGAACTAGACCTAATGTCAGCTTCGACTGGCGCTCCTGCGGCCTCTGGCGCCTCATACATGATGATTAGGCCCTTTTTCCGTTTTCAACTTTGTCGTTGCAGGGAAGGGGGGCGGAGGCTACAGCCAGGACACTGTTGGACATTGGCTCCTATTTGAAGAAGGGACCCATACCCAGGACCCTACAGGCAAGATGGCACCAACGCCCAAAGGCACCCATGGATCACGCCGCCCTGGCCTACTACGCCTTTGATCAGTTTGAAGAGAGCCACGAATAAGGGCTAACGTCCTTCCCATTGGTGCCTGGGGCTAGAAAGCTAAGAAACTTGTAGTTTTCATTGTAATGTTAACGTAACTTATATTTGGTCTCCCGGTGCTGTAGTCTCCATATATGCCCAAACCTAGGTGTGCATTAAATACTTGTAAGACCACTCATTCAATAGTCATTTAAAGTAATTGATTTATAAAGACTGTTTTTTGTTACCACGAATGAGTGATTTAATGAAGTTATATTAAGTGCTCCATGAATGTGTACTTGCTTTTTGACAAATACATTTAAAGTTGAAAGAATAGAATTGCATCTGTCTTATCCCCGTCTCTTTGAATTATTTTTATGAAATTGTTTGCCCATGGTTTGGGACAAATAAATGGTGGCGCGCTAGTGGGATTTCTTTCAACTAAGTGAACTGAAATAATGAAATTACAACATGAGTGTTCCGGAGCAAGATAATATCTTTATTGAACTTGAGGAAACCGTCGGAGGCATACATCATGTCGTAAGGCCGCAAGGAGAACCTGTACATATTAGAACATCGACGGGCACGGAGAGACCAGCACCACAGGGAGTTTACCAAAACAGCCCTTCAATAGAAGATGGGTTCAAACCCCGGGCTGGAGGGAATGGACGATACAGTGAATACGGCAACTTTCCTCCACTATCTGAGTACGTACCAATTTTTGAAGATATTGTGCCGCAACAAGGACGTCAATTTCTCTCAATAGAGACATTTTTCAGTTTGGTAGAAGCAGCGATGTCGGAGCAGTGTTGGACCGATCGTCAAAAAATTGTTTTGGCAAAACAGAGAATTCGAGGAAATGCCCATAGGAAAGTGAGGAGAGATCTCGAATTCGTTGAACTCAGGTCACGGGCACATCTGAAAATACACCTACAACGGAGGTTAGGCCTAGGTACTGCCAGTTTGCATGAACATATATGTAACTATGTTCCCGTCCGGAAGGAAGGTGAGTCGTACTTTGATTTTTTCACAAGAATAGCTGTTGATTTGCAAGATTTCTTGGATGGCCATGATGCCTTGGAAGGCATTAAAGACCCTTGGTTGAAGATCATGAAATCACATCTACCTGCATATGCGTGGGGTACACTATTTCAGCCCATACCCGTAGAGAGGACTATGGATAACGTGTGAACCTTAATGGCAGGTACAGAGGAGGAGACACCCCAATCGGAAGAACATACACAACAGCAACCCTCATCGTCGTCGTCATCGTCCGGGAACAATTCGAATGGACAGAAGAAATCATCGGGCCAAGGGCCAAACAATAGGTCAAAAGCTCAGAAGGTGCAGTGTTTCAACTGCAAACAACGGGGACATTACGCCAGTCAATGTACAGCGG
Source organism: Palaemon carinicauda (assembly GCF_036898095.1). Taxonomy (NCBI): domain Eukaryota; kingdom Metazoa; phylum Arthropoda; class Malacostraca; order Decapoda; family Palaemonidae; genus Palaemon; species Palaemon carinicauda. The sequence goes on from NC_090733.1 coordinate 59,983,255, forward strand.
CTCAAACCCCCAACGCGGGAGCAACAGCAGCGCCCCTGGCAGCAGGAGGAACGGCACCCGCGATGGGAGTACCACCTTACTATCCCCATCCCCCGGTGGGTTTTATGCAGGCATCCCCATGGTGGAGGCCTCCTTTAGCACACCCGTCGCCGCCTTGGCTGACGCCGCAAGCACAAGGACATCTCCCAGCAGTGACAGCGGCACCCAGGACGACCCAATAGGAAGAAGACTGAAGACAGCACCCCAGCAACCTGTTATCAAAGTTAAGTTCCCTTCCTGTATTAAAAACTGTTTGATAGATACAGGAGCATTTGTACCTCTTATTGCTGAATCACAGACTACAGTAAATAAAGTTGAAAATGAGGTTCCTTTAAAATTTCAAGGACTTGTGGGAAAAGAAGTTTTCATAGATAATTTTTGTTCAAAACCCTTTGAGTTGGGAGACAAGAAACTCATTCACGATTGATTTCTACGTCGTCCCTGAGTTGGGTATTACGGGGATAGATGTCATATTTGGTTCAGATGCAATCTGGTTACTAGGTTTAAATGTACATTCATGTCCTGAAGGATTGACTGTAACCATGAGGGATCGTATCCTACACATAGGAGGGACAGCTGCATCAGTAGCACACGTAATAGAAACTATTGTTAACATTACTGATAAGTGGGACAAATAAATGGTGGCAGCGGTGGGATGGTGTAACACACCAGTTGGTGTCGCCTGTAGGTTTAGTGTGCACACATGTTTTTTGTCTTTATGTACTAGTACTTTGATTTGTAAACACTTTCCTAGTGTGATATAGCTATATGAGAATATTATGACTAATAACTTTTATGATGATTTTTCTTTCTATGTACAATGTCCATTATGCATTTGTTTTGTGGTTTCTTTTTACTTATGATTTCTCTGGGGATATGTGTTTTTCTTTTCCATGGAGATTGGTTTGATTTTATGTACTGTAATTTTTTGTCAACTTTTATTATACCATGTCTCTTCTTACAGAATCCAGGGCGGAGTTTCAGGCAAAGATATGTAACGCCTCCCCTGTGATCTGAGATCTGATTAGCAAATTGTCGCTTAGAAAAGCCTGAGGATTTAAAATCCTAAGTAGAGTATTTTTGTATGATTTCTTTTTATGATGGAAGTCTCTGTTTCAGATTTCGTTTGCTAACATGTAACCTTTGAATATTTTGATTCTTAGTTTTTGAATGCCCATATTTATCAATATGTATCGTTCTTCAGAGTTACTTGCTATGATTTTTGCTTTATACCTATGTAACCTTTTCAGTATTTTGTTCCTTGGTATTTAACTACCCATATGTATTGTTTTACAAAGTTATTTGCTACATTTCTTGGTTTTTGAGTATATAACCTTTGGGTATTTTGTTCTTGATTTTCAGTTACTCATATTATGTATCTTATGTATTCATATTGTTAATTCCTATTTTCTCAAGGTAAAATGCACAACTACTATTATGATATGTGCGAACTTGCTTTGTTCTGATTTTGTAGTTTGGTTGGTAATTGTTTTTCTTTTGTGAGAATTTGGGTTTATGTGTACTCGAAGCAAAATGCAGAAGAGCAGTCACGTTTGGGGTTTTGTTTGTTTTGATTAGTATCAAGTAAAGTAAACTATGCTTTTGACACAGACGTTGTTGGGGCTTGAATTAAAAGTAAAATTTGTAGTAATTTTTTTTTTTGGAACCTACCACAGTTCCAGGAGAAACTGCAACTGTAGGGAGGGATTTCTCACAAATAGATTAACCAGTAAACAATTGGGGTCATGTCGATGACCTCTTCTGCTGCCTTCGCTCGAGTACTAGACCTAATGTCAGCTTCGACTGGCGCCTCATACATGATGATTAGCCCCTTTTTCTGTTTTCAACTTTGTCATTGCAAGCAACGGGAGTGGAGGCTACAGCCAGGAGACTGTTGGACATTGAGACATCGACTCCGATTTGGAGAGAGGACCCATACCAAGGACCCCCCACGCAAGATGGCACCAACCCCCTAAGGCACCCATGAATCACGTTGCCCTGGCCTACTACGCCTTTGGTCAGTTTGAAGAGAGCCACGAATAAGGGGTAACGTCCTTCCCGTTGGTGCCTGGGACTAGAAAGCTAAGAAACTTGTAGTTTTCATTGTAATGTTAACGTAACTTATATTTGGTCTCCCAGTGCTGTAGTCTCCATATATGCCCAAACCTAGAGAGACCCCCGTGGTACGGCGTCCCCAGCTTATGTTTTTTTCACGTTACGGTGTGGAATACGATGTTTTTTCGTCCCCTCGTTACGACATTTTCCCCACCTTACGGCATCAAATTCCAAAATTCAAACTTGGCGGTTTTTACGCGTACGACTGTGCGAGTCACTCCCCTACCACCACGCTCATACGTCACTGCATATGTCACTAAGAAGCTGGTCTGCTATTGGTTGGCGTTACGGCGTCACTAATTTGCCGATACGCTATTGGCCGAAATCCCTCCCACAATGCCTGAGAGAGATGCTGCCTCTCTCTCTCTCTTTGTTAAGCGCGCGCTCAGTTCAGAATCTCGTGTGCGTTTCATAAAGACTTGATCTCGTGTGAGTGCTTGCGATATCATATTTTTTGTGCATTTTAGTGCTTAATTCCAACTTTAATTCGTTAGCCATGGCCGAACCCTCAACCGAAGACGAGGCCGTTGATGATCCTGCCCCTGAGGGTGGTGTTGAGGAAATAATTTCAATCGGGAGGTCCATGGGGCTTGTTGTCGATGAGGCTGACGTCCATAACCTTATCGAGGAGCACAGGGGGGAGCTTACGACTGAAGACTTGAAGGAGTTGGAGGCAATGCAGTTGACCATCATTCAAGAAGAGCACAGCTTTAGTGGTGGCAAGGACGGGGGGAAACTGAAGAAACGACATCGGCAGAAATAAGGGAAGCTATAGGTTGGTATGAAAACCTTACGAGATTCATTGAAAAAAAAAAAAAAAAAAACACCCAGAAAAACTTCACACAGGTCGTCTTCTGGAGAGTGTTAATGACAAGTGCATGAGTCATTTTAGAAATATTTTGAGGAGTCATCAGAAACAGGATTCTTTATATAGATATTTCTCCATAAGAGAAGTGTCAGAAAGCAAAGATGATATAAGTGATTCTATTAAAAAAGCTAAAAAAAGAGTAATTTTTTAAGTTCTAAAAAAAAATTCAAAAGATAAAAATAATAAAAACAAGCATTTTTAATTTCAAGTTTAATAGTAAAAATAAATTTATTAAGAGTACATAACATAATTAGCATTGATACGTTTTTATATCTGCCGTCTCCTCCCCCCTCTGCCTCCACCCACCACCAGCTCAAGTCACGTCACTCCAATGGTAAATAAAATTTCATTTTTCCTTTACAGTACAGTATATGATTTTTATTTATAATGTTATTTAATTATATACTGTACAGTACATGTATATTATATATAAGTATATTGTAGTACAGTGCTTACTATACTATTTTGTTACTAATTTTTACTATGTATGTAAAATTTTGATGTTTTTACCTGGGGTCTTGCACGCATTAGCTATTCTATTGCCTGCCATACGACATTTTCACCATACGATACCAACTCCGGAATGGATTAATGTCGTATGGCGGGGGTCTACTGTACTTGTAAGAGCACTCATTCAATAGTCATTTAAAGTAATTGATTTATAAAGACTGTTTTTTGCTACCACGAATGATTGATTTAATGAAGTTATATTAAGTGCTCCAAGACTGTGTACTTGCTTTTTGACAAATATATTTTTGGGCTCAAGCCATGTCGTCCTGATGGAAGGTTCCTATTGGTAGCTTTCTAAGGGATATTTGGCTAACATGATATTCCCAGAGAATTGACCTTTAGGTCTCCAGAATTCTAACTCCTGGCGCAAATATCCTTAAAATCTCTTAAGGATATCGCCTAATATCAGGAGACGTATATCTTGATACGACACATAGCAATCTTTACCCCGAATAGCATTTTCGTTTTGAGGGGGAAGAGTGGCGAAAAAGAGAAGGGGAGCCGTTATCAAGGTTACCCTTCCTCCCGTACTATTACGAAGCTCCAAGATGGCGCTTATTCCTATTTCAGTAGCGATTTCGCACGGTGGTTTTCCCTGTTTATCTAACGTTTTTTATCGTTATTGAGAGGATTTATCATGCAATCTCCAGCTTCTTCTGCCTCTGGAAAGTTGAGTATTTATTCTTTACAGTGCATAATTTTTAGCTCCTGCTTCACAGTGAAATTAGTTTAATTTCATGTGTTATAGAGCTTGGCCGGTCACTGGAGGTCCCATGGGTGCTGTCGTTCGTTATGCATGTGTTATTTAGTTAGCAGAATGACATTCCCGGTTGTAATAGCATTAATAAATTATGAAAGCTATTTAGGCACAATTATCTAGTAAAGATATATGTATGCATACAAATTTCCTCTTCCTTATGTTGATCGTAAACGTTAGAGTTTCAGCGATTTAGGTAACCGGGATCTCGCCCTGCGCTAGGCTACCTAGCCTATGCGCTTTAGTATACTTTTATATATTATCCCCGTTTACCCTCGTGTATCGTTTTATCAATTTAACGAGAGATAGTATATCTCCTAGAATTAGTTATATAACTCGATACTCGTCTACTGTGGAGATTTAAAGGTAATCCCTCCTTCCTTCTGAGTGCAGCCATAGGCGACAACCTTATCTTGGTCTTGCCATAGAGTAGTTCACTTCGGCTTGACTAGGCTAGTGTTTTCTGTCTCCCACCTTTGCCGGCGAGTATCCCGGCTTGGGTTTTCGACAGAACCTCAGAGTATTCAGTCTTTCTGCCGGCTGCCGAGCAGCAGAGCGGGTAGTCACTCCCCTGCCGGCTTAGAGCTGTCGGCATAGGAGGCTAAGCCTCCCCAGGCCGCACTTTAAGTGGTAGTATGATGCCGCCACCTTCTCCTCTGCGGTCTAGAAGACTAGTCCTGTTTCGGCTGACCCTAGGCTGAAGAATAGATATTCTTCTGCCACTTAGGATGGCGCTGATACTGAAACAAAGTTTCACTCTTGTGTAGAAGTGGCGGCAATCCTGCCGCCTTCTTCTACACTTGATACAGGACCCTTTTCCCTGCCCCTCTCTGTCCTTTAGCGTTGGCCTAGTTATCGCAATCCTGTGGCCGTCGTCCTACAATCTCATCGCTTGTCGGGTAGATTGTGGTGCCGGGCGGGCTCCTACATAAGAAGCTGTATAGTCACTCAGTCTTTCCCTTATGGACGCACGGCTCCGGGAAAGGTTGTGCCCGCTGTGACGGCTGCCGATGGGAGACCCCTCTACTGTTGAGTGTTCTTCAGTCCTCCCTTGGACTGCCATCCACATCCCTGAAACCGGCAGCAACCGGCAACGGATCTTGTGGCTTGATGGAAGCTTGAATGATGCATTCCCCCCTTCTATTTGAACCCTCATTCTGGAGGAAGGCAGTAAGGTTAAGTACTTACACCCTCATTTACTGTAAACAAACATTTTAATAAGGCAGCCCTTCACTCCATGCTTTCTCTCTCTCTGTCAGCTAGTGCCGCCAGGTACTATGCTGCCGGCTGTACCAGTGCCGTCAGGTAGTAACTCAGCCGGCAGCATGTCAGCTGGACGGCTGGCCGGACCGTGCTGCCAGGTACTAGTCTAGCCGGCAACATGCCGGCTGAACTACAGTATACGATTATATATATTTGCAGTATAGTATATACTGCAGACAGAAAACTATAGTATATATTATACAGTAGTTGTTTTCCAACATACCTTGTGTATCCTTGCACAGTCTATTGTTGAGACCAATCCTGTATTGAAAGAAGAGATTTCCTTCAATACAACTTACCCCACAATATTAAGGAATTTAAGATGGGTCAGTGTTAATAAACACTTATTCTATCCCTAGAGGTTAGAACTCTTCTCTGAGTTTGCCTTGATAGGGAAACTCTATAACTTTAATTTTGGGGGCGGTCACAGCAATTGGCTGGATAGGAGACACAAGTACTGTATGTGTCTTTCCTATTTCCCTTCTAGCTTACTATCCTAAACTATAATGGTTAAAATACTAATATTTTGCATATCTGTTTATCATGGGAGATAAACAACCACATACTCATTTAATTTTCCTTTCTTTACAAGAGGAACCCCAAATGGAGTGCGACGTGATCTTCTGTAACCACAGAAGTAGGAACTTCTGTGGTCACAAAGTGTGCAGGTCTCATGCCCCCTGCACCATCACTACCTAAACACTGCGGTACTGGGATCCCCAAGACTGCAACATCTGCCGGACCTTGGTGACCGAAGAGTTCGACGACCCCAAGTCAACGGAGTCGAGGGATGCAGCGCAAGAAAAGCTGCGCAAATGGGTACGAGGGTTCGAGAAGAACTCCCCGGGACCGTACTTGCCTAATGAAAGGATGCGTAGCTTGCTGTGCCTGAAAGCGGGTAGTGAAGCTATCATACCCCAAGCACGACCCAGACCTCCCTGCGTCCAGATTGCCATCGAGACGGATGTCAGTGAGGCATTGCAAGGCATGGACATCCACCAGGAGGAATGGATGTCTGAAGTGTCCACGTACACTGAAAAGGATCTATTGAAGGATGATCCCGAGGAGGAGTCTACTCTACCTCCGGAAGATGATGATGTGGGGTCGGAGTCCCTTCCATCTGTGCCGGCACCACACCCGTTACCCTCAACATCTTCCACTTCTACCCCTCCATTAGGCGACATGAGCCAGGCACTGGCACATCTTACGGCTCTAATGGAGAGCATTCACAAGCAAGGCGAAGCAAGGGAAGCGAGACTCGAGAGAGAGCGTGAAGCTCGACTCACCGCCTCCCGAGGATCATACAAGCGACCCAGAGCCCAAGACCTCCCATACTGCTCCGAAACCAATCCCTGGAGGTACGCGGAGTTTATGCCAATTACTAACGGCAAACTCTACATATTGTAGAAGATGAGAGCCGTCCCCTTAAACGACATCCAGTTCTGGGCAAGCTTTAATGCTTACCCAGACTGCTTCATTTGACTGAAGCAGGAGCCAGCGTCAAGAGAGGAGACGGAACCCAAGGAGGTCATGGTATTCGACCACGACGAGGCACAGGGTCTCTTGTCGAGTAGCCTGAAGACGGTGGGTTACACGAACTCGAAAGTGTCTGCCTTGAGCAAGAAGCATCCTACCTTCTTGCTCCTGCTTCAATAGCCTTCCCATTTACGTCGAAGGCTTTTAAAGCTGTTGCCAAGGCAGTGGAGGCAGGCAAACCATGCCCTACACTAGAGGAGTGTAGACCTCTGTCATTAGCCCTGCCTATGGAGGATATGGAACGGAAAGAAGTCCACCTAACCTACTCAGTAGGGAAGTTGGATGCAGATATCGCGGGACAACAGTTCAGCGAGAATCTCCCAAAACTGTCAGACTTTCTCTTGTGTAGAGAGCAAGAGACGAAGGAGAGACTTGCGGCATCCCTATCCCTACAGAACTGCATCGAGATGTGTGAAGGCATGAAAAGCACCCCAGCAATACTCATGGTCATGGCCAAAATGAACATGGCCACCTTAGTAAGGGACCTGTACGCCTTTATGAAGGCTAGGAGAGCCTGTAGAGAGTTCGTGTTTGCTGCAGCAACAGTGAAACACAAACCCAGGAAGCTGATAGCTTCCAATATCTGGGGTAAAGACTTCTTCCCAAATGAAGTGGTCAAGGAGGTAGTTGATAGAGCCGCCACGGAGAATAGGAACCTTTTCCAGAAGTGGGGCATCTCATCAAAACAAAAGTCTTCCCCGGATGCGGGTCCCCAACCTAAGAGGAAGACCAAGAAGCCCAGTCTACCCTCTCGGCCTGCCCAACAACATCCCACAGTCACCATGACTGCAGTGCCCCAAGAGGTTGCTCAACCACAAACCACATTCCAAGTGGTGCCTCAGCAGCTGGTTGCCCAGTTACCAGCATTCAACCCTGGGTTTGAGAGGCAAACCACTACCTTTCGTCCCAAAGGTAGAGGCTCCAGACGGGGCTCCTCAAGACACCCCTTACGAGGTATGGGAGGACCCGGGAGATAAAACCTCGGACAATCAAAGCAATGAGATGCTTCAGGTATGAGGGAGACTCCAACACTTTCAGGATTGTTGGACCTTTGATCCTTGGGCCCACAGCCTAATCAAGAATGGACTTGGATGGAGCTGGAGCAAGAATCCACCATCATTTCCTCAATTCTTCAAACACTCCACCCCTTCATTGGAAGAATATACCCTAGAACTCTTGAGCAAACGGGTAATAAGGAGAGCAAAGCCCATCAAATTCCCGGGAAGGCTATTTGGTGTTCCCAAGAAATACTCAGACAAACTCAGAGTCATTCTGGACTTGTCGCCACTCAACAAGTTCATCGAGAACAGCAAGTTCAGGATATTAACCCTTCAGCACATAAGGACCCTGTTACCAAAAGGGGCGTACACAGTCTCAATAGACCTGGCAGATGCTTACTGGTATCTCTCTTCCTACCTAGGATTCAAGCTACAGAAGAAAAAGTATGTCTTCAGAGAAATGCCCTTCAGACTAAACATAGCCCCAAAGATCTTCACGAAACTTGCAGACGCAGTCGTTCAACAACTACGGCTAGAAGGTGTTCAGGAAGCAGCATATCTGGACGACTGGCTGGTGTGGGCAGCATCCAGGATGGCTTGTTTGCAAGCATCCAAGAAAGCGATCCAGTTCCTGGAACATCTGGGATTCAAGACCAACTTCAAGAAGTCTCGACTCTCTCCAGCTCAGGAGTTTCAATGGCTGGGAATCCATTGGAACTTGAAGTCACACCGCCTCTCCATTCCCCCAGGGAAGAAAGAGGAGAGAGATTGCGCGGTCTGTCAAGAGACTACTGAAATCCGACAGGATCTCAAGACGCCAACAGGAAAGAGTAATGGGCTCTCTCTAGTTCGCAGCAGTAACAGACCCAGTGCTAAGAGCACAGCTGAAAGATGCATCAGAAGTCTGGAGAAGATACACATCAAACGCTCGAAGAGATCTAAAAAGACCGATACCGACCTTACTACGATCACTTCTCAAGCCGTGGTCTAAGGCCAAGAACCTAACGAGGACTGTACACTTGCAACCACCTCCACCATCCGTGACCATCCACACGGATGCCTCGACAGAAGGATAGGGAGGTCACTCCCATCAAAGGGAAGTCCAAGGGACTTGGTCTTCTCTGTTCAAGACCTTTCACATCAATATTTTGGAGGCCATGGCAGTCCTCTTGAGGTTGAAAAAACTCTCCCCTTGCAGATCAGCCCACATCAGGCTGATCTTGGACAGCAAAGTGATAATGAGATGTCTGAACCGACAAGGCTCGAGATTGCCCCATATCAACCATATGATATTAGTCATCTTTCGTCTAGCAGAAAAGAAGAGATGGCACTTATCAGCAGTTCACCTAAAAGGGTTCTGCAATGTGACAGCTCTAACCAGGCTCAAGCTGATAAGAGTCAGAATGGTCCCTAGACGCAGACTCATTTTCCTTCATCTTGCAACAAGTCCCGGAACTGTAGATCGACCTCTTCGCGACGAGCGACAACAAGAAACTACCTTGATATATAGCCCCAAACGAGGATCCTCTAGCGGAAGCGACGGACGCCATGTCCCTTGATTGGAACAAATGGACCCTGCGACCAATCTCCTGCTGAAGGTCCTCAACAGGCTAAGATCCTTCCGAGGAACGGCAGCTCTAGTGGCTCCCAAGTGGCCCAAGAGCAACTGGTTCCCTCTGATAATGGAACTCAAGCTGAGGCTGGTCCCTCTACCAAACCAAGCACTATCTCAACGGGTTCAGAAGTTGACTGTCTTCGCTTCATCACAGAGAACCCAAAACCTTCATCTCATGATTTTCTCGCCTTAGCGGTTAAGAAAAGATTTGGGATCTCAAAAGGCAGTATAGACTTCTTAGAAGAATACAAGTCCAGGTCAACTAGAAGACAATATGAATTGTCTTGAAAGAAGTGGGTTGCTTTCGTTAAAGCAAAAAGGACCGAAAGCAATCTCAATAGACTTTTGTCTGTCCTTCTTTATCCATCTTCATGAACAAGGTCTGGCCGCCAACACGATAAATACGTGTAAGTCGGCCCTGAATAGACCTCTTCTATACGCCTTCCAAGGGGACCTGACGAATGAAATCTTTAACAAGATCCCTAAGACATGTGCTAGACTTAGGCCTGCAGCTCCTCCGAAGCCCAATTCATGGTCCTTGGACAAGGTCCTACATTATGCTTCAACCATGAACAATGAAGATTGTTATCTTAAGGATCGAACCCAAAAAGTTATTTTCCTGTTTGCTATAGCCTCAGGGGCTAGAGTTCGTGAAATAGTGGCCCTATCCAGTAACGAGGGCCATATTCAGTTCACAAAAGTGGGAGAACTGAATCTTTTTCCTGATCCAACCTTTCTCACCAGGAACAAGCTACCCACTAAGAGATGGGGTCCTTGGAGAATCTGCCCTCTGAAGGAAGATGTCTCTCTGTGTCCAGTAGAATGTCTAAAGGTCTATCTTCGAAGAACTTCAGACTTCAGGGGAGGACAGCTCTTTAAAGGAGAAACATCAGGATCAAACTTATCCCTAAAACAACTGAGGGCAAAGCTCACCTACTGTACTTCATTCGCAGCGCGGATCCTGACAGTACACCCGCAGGTCATGATCCAAGGAAAATTGCTTCATCACTGAACTTTTTTCAGTATGTATGGACTTTGAGTGTCTTCGGTCATATACTGGATGGAAGTCATCCAGAGTGTTCTACAAACATTATGTGAAGCAAGTGCACGAACTGAAGCCTTATGTGGTGGGGGAAGGTAGTGTATTAAAACCTGTCGTCTAGTACTGCGATGAACAGTGAATTGATTGGGACTATCAATTAGGGTGAAAAGGTGTTGACACCTTCCAGTGTACACTAAGACTCTTCAAAATCTCAGGTGTAGAATTATACAGATAACACTTGTGCCATGTGTACTTGTACACCGTGTTGATGATATACAACATTTACAGAAAATTATAATGAAATATTTTATCAAATTTTCAAATTTCATAGTGGCACTAATCATTTCTTCCCTTTCAGGTAGAAAACTTTTCTGTCTAGAGTTGTATGTATAATTCCCTTAATATATGTTACACTTGTTATTCTATTTACTCATTTATCGTAAATAAATGTCTATTAAAGTCTAATTGCGTCTTATTTCACCCCACAATTAGCACAATAAAAATAGCTCAGGCATTCATTCGGTGCTGCGTCATGGGGAGGCTCCAAGCTTGGGCACGAAAGCAGCCGAAGCCTTTGTTAAGACGTTCGACGAGTTGATTGTCCAGGAAGGCTACTGTCCCCAGCAAGTCTTCAATTGCAATGAGACTGGGCATTTTTGGAAAAAAATGTCTTGTCGAACGTACATCACGACAGAAGAAGAGGCTACGAGGGCATAAGCCCATGAAGGAGAGGCTTACCCTTGCACTCTG
>NC_090733.1:59999747-60047247 GCF_036898095.1 Palaemon carinicauda
TTATCAACTTGGTGTACAGTACTATAACAATAGCAATGACTGATTACTTTAGTTTTGGTTTTGTTGTTAGCTGATCTCAACTTCTCGAGGTGACTGGAATATCGTAAATATGCTTCATTAACGTAATTTTCTAACTCATACAGTATTATTTGCCGATTTCTAACTCTCAAGTTCCACGTTATAAATTGTGTTCTTTGGCGAGTTTTAACATGATGTTCAGTAAAATTTGTTGATTTCTAAACCAGTTTTCACATTTTGACATTTTGTTGGACGGGACCTAACATTCTACTGAATTTGTTATTCGTGATATAGATATCAATTTCTGGCCCCATCATTTAGTTAGTTTGTTCGTTATACGTGTTGCATAAGACTTTATAATTTCGACCATCCTTAGCATTTAGATCTTCCCGGCCAGTACCATCCCGTTCGAATTACTAGGTATTCAGTTAATTCTAATAGTCATGCCTACACAGTATTCAAGAAGTTTTTGTTCCAGTTGTGACCAAGTTGTGGAATAATCTTCCTAATCAGGTACAGTAGTTGAATCAGTGGAATTTCAAAAGTTTAAACTTGCAGCAAATGTTTTTATGTTGAAGTGGCTGACATAAATCTCTCTTTATAGTTTATATATGAAAGATCTATCGTAATGTTATTGTTCTTGAAATATTTCATTTTAATCGTTCATTGCTTCTCTTGTAGCACATCAATTTCATAACCTCAATGGGCTATTTTTCCCTGTTGGAGCCCTTGAGCTTATAGCATACTGCTTTTCCAACTAGGGTTTTAGCTTAACTAGTAATAATATTTATAAAAATAACTTTAGGAAAGACAATATTTATGACCATTTTGTCTTCATCAAAAGAACTAAATTAGAAAGAAGACTTTACAAGATATATTAGCTTCTAATGAGGAATCCACTGAAAATATTCTTTAATCATCCACAAGGCTTCTGAGAACTTAGGTGACCAAAAAATTCCTACTCGTGGCCTCACCTCTCATTTTGAAATGTCAATTAAAGGAATGAAGCTGGGATCCTCAAAATGAGAAGCACTCAAAGAAGGAACCACACTTGTGTGACAATACTTGCTTCTTTTAGATTTCAAAGTCAGTGGTCAAAGGGGCTGGTTTGGAAAGGGAAGGGTTTATATTCTCTTTTTCTGCTGTCATTGAACTACTGTACTGTACTTTTTCATAGCTTTGGAATTTTTCAGGCTTAATTACAGGTTGTAATGGATTAGAAAACTAAAGAAAATGCAATAGGGATGTATGTATTACTGGTCTACTATTTTAACATTGTTACTGACATACATATATTTCAAGTTTTTTTTCTCATATAATGTATAGTTTAGTAGTCATTCCTCTATTTCCTTCTCACAATGGACTGCTTTTCCTGTTGGAGCCTTCAGGCTTTTAGCATCCTGCTTTTCCAAATTGGGACATAGCATGGCTAGTAATAATACAAATGTTTCACATTTTTATATAACCACTGGGTATCACTCCTGGATTCTGCCAACAGAGAATAAAAATTACATCTGATGTCAGAAAAAGGGAACTTAATTTCAAAATGTTTTACCTATCCTCTGAACAAACCGGGAGTCTGCTGTTAGGGTAAATTGACCAGTAAAATAAGTTTACATATTCTACCACTGGGGAAGATTCAAGACAAGAAAATTTTCCCATCATTTCATGAAGATTCGTCAATGGGACCATTATTGAGGTACCAGATTCCCAAGCTTGGATTTCTTAATGATAAATGTTATCAGATTTGTAGGAGCTAGTGGCAAGAGACTCAAAGACATAAGTATTATATACACCAGTGACACAAAAAACCAGATACCGTAGCAAAATCAGCGCAAGAATCTAAGGAATGGTGGGGCAAAAATCAGAGGCACTTTTGGCATGAGACTCCAGCATTATTAATAAAAACATTAACAGTGCTTTTAATTTGAAGGTTGCATGATATACTTAGTTGTGATCACCAATAATGTTGTGAGATGATCATAACTAAAACAGCAGGGGTGTGAGAACTTGTGACATTAGGTTCAACATTCTTGCATTCTGTGGTGTGAATACTTTTGTGCTAGCCTCTTCTTCCCCATGCTAATTGGCAAGGAGTGGAACTATGATAATAACACCGGGAATAAGGGCTCATCTTTGGAATGGTTTGCACAATCGTGAGAATCTGCAAAACAATGTAGCAGTAGCAGGAGACTTACTATCTTTAACAGTTCTAACATAGTAATCATAACTTGCTGTAGGAACTGAAACAAATCTAACAAGCACTAAAATGTGACTTACCTGGACAGAGGTGATTAACTTTTCATGATAAGTAAAATTTACTGCAATACATACAATTCTGAGCTCCAAATGTAAAAATTTCAGTGCTATATGCACTTACTACTCTAGCCTCTGGAGTACATTTTCCTTATTTCTTTTCCACTGGGCTATTTTCTCTGTTGACACCGTTGAACTTACAGAATCCTGCTTTTAGTAGTAGTAGTAGTAGTAGTAGTAGTAGTAGTAGTAGTAGTAGTAGTAGTAGTAGTAGTAGTAGTAGTAGTAGTAGTAAATTTTCTTGACTAAAAAATTTCAAAATCATCTTGGCTACATGGCCATCCTGCCTCTTTCGTTTACTCTGATAATCATAGCTAATTAGGCTAGATACAGCATGCAAAAGATAAATTTCTTAAATAAATAGTGTTAGGCTCTTCTATTTATTTCTCTCCTAATACAGGTAAAGTATGAGGTTGGCCTACCTCAAGGTCACTGATGCTACTTCATCCAGAAACACCTGAATTGAAATATTTAGACATTGTTTCCCGTATAATTTTAGATAAAATAGAAAATTTTATCTCTATTTCAGGTATAAAAAGGTCAAACTCTAAATGTGAAGGACCTGTTAGATTATGTTTAAAAATGAACAAGCAATGGAAATTTGTAACAGTTTGGGAGAAATAGAAGCCTTAGATTGAACAGAATTCACATCAAAAGGGAATTGTTCATGCTATCAGAACGAGAAGATGTATTACAGACTATAGTCTGTATCTAGCTAAGCTAATACCTGTGAATGAGTACCATGATTTATTCTCTTCACCTTCTCCTGCTGCTATATTCAGGCTTTATACCAAACACAATCTAAAAAAAATCCTTGATCTCATCATAACTTTCCTGTAGTATATATTTCCCTCCATAGGCAATAGAAATCGTAAGTGGGCCACTTAATCCTCTATGTCTAAGTCTCGTTACTGACTAAACAATATCCTAACTTGGAACACGGAACACAAACCTTATATAATCTAGTAAAAAACTTAATAGAAATCCCCATATGTCCAAAAGACTGATAAAAAGGCAAAACACCCTTTAACTAAATAATAAGATGTCAACATTGTCACTGACAAGGCAAAAATGACCAGTTATAGTAGTAGAAAACAAGATAAGGGGAAGGCTCAGCATACAAATCTAGTACTAATCCTCTAATTTCAAAGCTTGTCAACCAAATCTCTGCTCTCAAAACTTGTAGAACAACGAACGTTTGGCAAGACTCAATTAAAATATAGTTCCATTTTAATTACTGAATCTTTTGGCTTCTAAGGCTAAACAGAACTTATTATTGCTCTCATCACATCCCCATAAACTGCTGTAAACATCTAAGCATCAACTTTGTGGGAGGATTTGTTAGTCCCATGATCACAGTGGATTCTGTGACAATGGGGTGTAGTATTCAATGGTAGTCATTCATATTCATACAAGTTTTGCTCAAAATTAATGCTACTTGAGGCCTCTTTATAAAATATAAGTTATATTTTAAGCTTATGGCCGAGAAGATTTGCTTCATTTTTTAGAACAGTTTTTACAATCAAACTTTAAGAAATATGTATCAATAAACCAAATAACATAGTATAAATTTATGATGTACTTCTGAAAAAAAATGTTTTTACATTAAAAAAAAAAAAATCCTAAAATCAAATTTTGCGACATGTATAAATTGTTTGTATATACAGTAGTATACTACATTACTGTACATAACCTGAAATCTTTTAATGAATTCTAGTTATTTAAATTTGGGAAAATACTTTTTTCTTCCATAAAATCTTGAGTTTCGATTGAATGACAAATAAAAAAATTGCATTATCAGGTAGGTAAAATTATAATAGGTAGGAAAATGACTTTCATCGCAAGTACTTCACAGTATAAAATTACTTATAAACATTCACAATGCTTAGGTTTAAATTTACATGAATTTCTGGAATTGGATATCTATAATAATAAAAAAGTACTGAACAGGTCAGTAAAAAGGCCTTTTAATCATTAAGGGGACCGTCTGCCATGGTGTTTTGACATTACAACTTTCAGAAATTGAAAATCACTTTATTGTTTCTATGCATGCAGATACATATCGTACATGCTCTCCAGAAGTTCAGCCAGTTATTTTTACAAATAATGAAGATATAGCGGTCTTTAAATGATGACGCCATCCTTACTGCATCATCTGCATGACAGTTCAACAGAATCATCTTTGTGTGTTTATTTTTGCATATACTGTATATAGCGATTTTTGTACGTCTGGCAGAGATGGAAGGCATTGGTAGAGGGTAGGTGAACGAAAACTACGAGCTATGAGAACAGTTGACAGAGTTTCCAAAGACACATAGAAGTTATGATGCATGTGTTTGTTTACTTGCAGTTTGTATGTACATTGTGTTTTCACAATGTCCACAGGAACTTTATAGCAAGGCCAATGTTACCTATGGTCATAGAAAGAACAAAAAGTAAGCAGAGAGCAAGAAAAAAGAACCAAGAAGAGAGGAAAACATAAATAAGAGTACAAAGCTGAACCATGCTAACTAAAACTCTGGCAACAATGAGAGGCCGCTGTCAACTCATGAACCCCCTACGCCAAGTGTAATAGTAAACTTAGGGTTTAAATACCTCGTTTAGGGTGCGTTTATGTAGGAATAAAAGATAAAAGTACAAAGTAAGGTTATCATAACAATGTTATCTAGATTTCTTCAAGAAAAGAAGCAAAAATTTGTTGCAAATCTTTGGGAGCTCATATCTCAAAAACATACTTATTCACACTTAGGTATATTTTTCTCATGTATTTAGAGAGAAAGATATCATTAAAAAGAACAAAAAATCCCACAACTTTGTGTATCAGAATTTCGATTTTCCATTTTCTCTTTTTTTCACGAATATTTTACGTCTAGTCGAAGAAAATTAGGAAAAGATTCATTAAAAAAAGAAAAAAAATGAGAAAAAATTCATTAAAAAAAAAGAAAAAGGAATATAAAAATTCTGTCACATAGAATTATTCGATTTATAAAGAAGTTTTGACGGTATGATTTTCAAAACAATTGGTGTCACATTAGAGGAGAAAAATGTACCATTTTTTTTTTAAATCATGATTTTTACTAATATATCAAAATGTTTTTGATCAAATTACTTTTAATGTTAATATGATGAAAGTATCATATATGTCCAAAACAAATAGAAATTGTGTATTTGGAATAATCAGAAAAAAAACTCATGGCATGGCGGACGGTCCCCTTAAGGTATACATGGATATTCATGCATTCATATTGACTCCTCATTTACCATTAAGCTATATATATATATATATATATATATATATATATATATATATATATATATATATATATATATATATATATATATATATATATATATATATATATATATATATATATATATATATACAGTATATATACATATATATTCATACACACACACACACACACACACACATATATATATATATATATATATATATATATATATATATATATATATATATATATATTAACTTTGAGTATACATCTAAACTTTGCAAAACTTCAAATAATTTTGGCTTTGCCTTTAATACTTTCAGGACTAAATTTTCTGTAATTCTGGCTTCATTACTCAAATGACATTAAGACCAGCAGTTTAAAACATTACGATGCAAATGAAGGTCTGGCCCCTAAAAGGTGCAGGAAGTTGGAGGCCTTATCCAATATGTGGTGGCAACAAAAAATCACAAACATTTATGGTCATTAGGAGATACTGACTGCAGCATTTTATAATGGGCAAAATAATTACCATGCCCAAATTGAAAAAAGTCAATTTTTCATGCATTAGCCAGTACAGTAGTTTATATAAATAAAAAGCTGTACCATCATAAGTTTTTTAAATAAATAATTTCATGTAACAGACACTGCAAAATACCAAAAGGTCCACATTCCCGAAGGTAAAACTCTTATAATTTAATGACTGAAGTTCTAATCCAGAGCTATGTGATCAGTAAAACTACTGTAGGTGTAAAAAAATTCCTCTCAATGAAATACATTTTTGTCAAAATTGTAAAAAAAGTAAACTGAGAGAGAGAGAGAGAGAGAGAGAGAGAGAGAGAGAGAGAGAGAGAGAGAGAGAGAGAGAGAGAGAGAGAGAGAGAGTGTGTCACATAAATATGCATATAAAATATCGTAACTCCATGATCCAAATGAAATTAGACAACAAAAAATGTCTGCTTGAGGTTAAATGTGCTGCACAATATGAAAATACCAGCTCTTAAAAATGTGCTGTATAATGAACTATTAATAGATTACTTGAAAACAGTAATACCCTTCATAAAAAAACAATACTTGAATTGTCTTTGTGGCTACCACGTCAGTTACAGGTGGTTACAGGATTAGTTATAAAATCGTGATTATTAGTTATGTAGTTAATTTCTTTTATCAATTATTTGAATATCCTGTTTGAATAACAAATATATATATATATATATATATATATATATATATATATATATATATATATATATATATATATATATATATATATATATATATATATATATATATATATATCTATATATATATATATATATATATATATATATATATATATATATATATATATATATATATATATATATATATATATATATATATATATATATATATATATATATATATATATATATATATATATATACAGAGCAAGCTGCTCACTTGTAATTTTGTTAGTGCATAAGTTACTTACAAGATGCCACAAAATAAAAAAAATAAAAAAACACACTGCTAGGTACAAAAACCAAGCTGTAGAATGTTTTGTACTTTACATAGCCTACAACTACACACAACATTCTGTAAATGTCTAAGTCTCTCCAGAAAGAAAGAAGAAGAGAGAAGAAAAAGTCAAGTCCTGTTACTAATCCGTATTTGCCTGAAGCACTGGTTCTGCTGAGTGTAAGTTATACACAACTTTGGTCCGTATTGAATCCCTTACTTTTCCACATGACTTCGAGGCTTGGATAAATTAAGTGGTGCATCTGTAAAAACAAAAAGATTTTTATAAATATTACCTGATGTAAACTACTGTATACAGAGTAATATTCAAAGTACAGTACATGAGAAACTAATACTTTGAAATGACGATTTGCCTAAAATAAATCCATCACCATAAGCATTTAATATATTTTTTTTCCTCTCATAAGTTTAAGATTAGTTTTGAAATGAATTCCCATCACTTGTTTTACACATTTCCGGCCGGAAATCCCATCTGGTCTACCTTCATTCATATACATTTTTTCACATTTCCTTGGTAGTCTTAATATGACAAATTTGGAAGCAATTTGTATTTTTCCTAACCATACAAACCTGTAGCTCTTTATTAGGGAATATACTTTTGGAGAAGCTGAAATTAGCAAAAGACTTTTAGTGAGGTGTAACTACCCCACCAATAGCTAGAATAGTGTGTGTGTGTCCGTGTGTGAGAGGGGTAGCGCACACAACGCATACCTGTGTACTATCATTACTTTTTCTTGCAGGGACAACTTATTTGGGATAGGGAAAGGTGGGCCATGCTGTATAAAGAGCTACAGGTTTGTATGGGTACGAAACATACAAATCACTTCCAAATTTGTTATTTGTTCCTCCACCAGAATACAAACCTCACGCTCTTCATTACGGAAGACACCCCCTTTAGGGAGATGGAAGTCCAAACAAACTGGCTGATCTTTGACATGGGGTTTTCCTGTATGTGCTCAGCAAGTAACAGGGAGAAAAACCCTGACACCTCGCTAAACTCCGTGCAAAGTACGGTTAGCGTCCTGAGCAATCTGTGTGATTGTGTGATACTAGCTATGGGACTAGTCTAGGTAGTTCCTGGAAACGTAGGAATCTTTGAATCAACCATAGATGTTACCCAATCCCACCTCGCCAGAGGGTATGGGGACATAAAAAGTATATATCTCTATACCCAGTTGCAAAAGGGAAATGGTTTTACCTGCAGACAGCGGAAGGCCAGCTTTGCAGTGCACCGTAGGGGCTGTTCCCGAAAAGAGGGTAAGATGAGAGAAAGAGCCAGTCATTATCACTTGGGCATACTATAATTAATTTTTTTTTCTTCTTTTTTTGAAATGGTGTATTGGGCAGGCTTAATAGAAGGGCCATGGATGCCTGGTGGTTTATCAAAATGTTGACTTTTACTTGTCTGTTCACTTTTCTTTTCAAAATGATATTTTCATGATAAAATAAATTTTTGAATATACTTACCTGCTGGTTATATAAGAACGGCCAAAGTCCCTGGACGCCCAGCAGGAAATTCAAAATCTCGCGCGGCTTATCGCAGATATTCCAGGTGTACACTAGCGCCCTCGCGGTACTACAGGTAGAACTATACCAAACCACTTCAGATTTTCCATGCCCCATGGTCTCTAGAGGGGAGGAGGGTGGGTTTTTAACTTATATAACCAGCGGGTAAGTATATTAAAAAATTTATTTTATTATGAAAATATCATTTTCAATATATAAAACTTACCCGCTGGTTATATAAGAATGGCTGATTGCCACACTTGGTGGCGGGTCAGAGACAGCTACATAATTGGAAATTCACTTAAGAGTTACATAAACAACTTAAAGAGGTTCTCACCTGATAAGGAAGCTGACAGCATTGCTCTGCCTCATTTTGTCTGCTATCCTTAGAACATCTAGCAGTCCCCCCAGGGGGCTGATGATCTCTAGGAGCTGTCAAACGGATCAATAACCTATAATATGACAGGACCTCAACTAATACCCTTGTTCCGGGTGCTCTCTAGGAACAAAATGACCACCTGACTAGATCAAAGATTGCCGACCAATCTTCACGTACAATCATAAAAAACATATATAAGAGTTCCAAGAGAAGAACAGGGGTACTAGGAATTTAGGGAAATGTAGTGGTGGATGTTTCACCTACTACTGCACTCGTTGTTACGAGTGATCTCAAAATGTAGACATCCTCATAAAGAGACTGGATACGGTATAAGTAATGCAAGGCGAATACAGGATTACCCCTTCACAGGGCTGTATACGCGATGTTTTGCAGAGAACAGTTTAGTTTAAAAGTTACAGAAGCTCCTACAGCTCTAACTTCATGAGTCTTTACTCTTTCGACATCTTATGATCTGTCACACAACAGTGAGAAAGAACCTTTGTAATTAAAGTCTATACCAGATGATAGAGCGTTTTAGACATAGATAGCGCAGGCTTCTTGACCGTGCACCAAAGAGTCACGAATAGACTCTTAACTTCTTTGGTCCTGTCCTGATAAAACTTCATCGTTTTAACAGGGCAAAAAACTCTTCTCAGCCCTTTACAAACCAAATTCGAGAGGATAGTGATCCCAAAAGATTTAGGCCATGGATGAGAACGACGTTTGTTAATGACCAAGAATCCTGGTTGCAAGGCGCCTATGGCTTAACCATTGTGAAGTCCATGCTCTTGCTAAAAGAGCGAACTTCACTGACTCTCAACTATGGTAGACTTACTCAGAAAGTCTCCAAAGTTAGGCCTTAAAAAAGAAACCAAGTGAAAAGGCTCGGATCTGTCACTACCGCGAAATTCCAGAAACGACCCCTACATTTCAGGCTGGCGAATCTTGCTGACGCTTCCAAGTCATCTCAAATGATCTGAGAAGATCTATAAGGTCTTTATTTGATAGATCCAATCTTCTGCATCTGAAGACAGCTGCCCGCATACTCCTGTACCCTTTGATGGTCGAGGAGGAAAAAATGTGTTTTATTCTAAGGTCTAAGAAGAAATAGGCTACTTGTCAGAGTTACCAAATGAAGAGCCGGCTTTAGCTCTACACCACTCCATAAAACATCCTATTTGGGTTGAAAAACCTTGAGGGCAAAGGTCCTTTGTACAAGCGATAGCCTCAGCTGTCTCCTTCGAACAATCCTCTAGATCTTAGGGGTTTTCCGAAATACTGGAGGCACCTAGACCTAAAGCTTGATAGTTTAAAATAAAGCGTTTGTGATCCTGACACAGGAAAAAGGACTGATGACATGCTTCCAGCATGCACCCAGCATGGTCCCAGCATGAGTCCAGTATGGTTCCAGCCTGCTGTATATGCTCAACATGTTGTGAGAGAGAGAGTCAAGATCTAGACCTCCTCCCAAAACGCATCCAGATCAGTCGCAAGAAACCGATATTGAAGCTACGCTTGCTGAAAAGAAGCATCAACGACGTGAACCTCATGCTGTGAAGTTAAGACCTGATCGTGTGTACCAACAAATGTTCAACACACTTAAAGCCAAAGCTTGACGTGAGGGAGCGTTAGCTGCGAGGCCAGAGAGACGCGAAGGAGAGACAACAGTCTGTCCATACTGCTGTGAGCAAAAGACTTGACTGTATACGTCTAGTATGCGATTATAATGTCGCATGTGCTTGCATTCCCGTAAGTTGCCAGCGTGCTGTATGCGTTCACCTTGTCGAGTGGATACAGCTCTCTGTGTGCGTCTCGCCTGTTGTAAATCTACAGCGTGCTGCCAGGAGGCAACAGCATCGTGTCCAGTCAGTGGCGCAAAGGAGCAACTGTTAGTCTATCATGACGCGGAAAAAACCTGACTGACCTTATCCAGTATATGTCCAGGCTGGCACATGCATCTAGATTGCTTAGGATTTCAGACTGACCTGTTTGCCAAGAATTGCCCGCGTGTAGCATGCGTCCGCATGAGTGGTAGTCGCGTGTCCCGCAGACCGCAAAGATGGGACAACTTGTTGAAAGGATCAACTTTGACTGTCAGCGTCCAACATACGACCAAACTGGCGTCTGCGTCTGTGACTGCGTGTGCGTCTGCGCTGCTACAAGCGTCTGCTCTAACGCTTCCTGTAACACGAGCATATCTCTGCGAGGAAGCGTTGCTGAGCATCGGAGAACTATGCTATCTGATAATAACAGAAAACCATCCCTTTGGTCTATGGTAGTCCTTACTTTTTTAGGCGAAAAAAAATTTTTCCCCCCCGAGAATCGTAAACGCTAAAGAGAGATGAAATTGACCTCTTTTACCTCAGACCAAACCTACACTCGCGGGGCAGCGTGTGCGCCAACTCACGCGTGAACGAAGGCTATGAGAGATCATCAACCACAGTCCCGTGAGCGACCTGGGAGTCCCCTTATGACATTTCCAGCGCAGGTGCGCGACCTAAACGTATCCAATGTTGTGAGATACCGTCAACAGCAGTCGCTAGACCCCAGAAGAAAGTACTAGACATTTCCCCAAACTGGGGGAGGAGAAGAAGTGTGAACAGAAGCAAACTGAGCACCTTCTCTCTCAAAGAATTATGTCTTACCCGATTTTGGTGCTGACACGTCGCCTTTTATCAACAGAAAAAATTTCCGGCGAACATCAGTTACTGCGAGATAAGTTACTAGAAAACATATGACTCCTGAAAGGTCTTGGACGTATTGATTGGTGACTATCAAGTCTAGGTTTTGCGTCCTTCGACGAGGACAAACTCTTCTTCCCTGAATGTGCTTCTGATTCCAGAGGAAGAGCCAGGATTATATGAGAATTGTCTGACTTACCTTCTCTCGTGGAAGAAAAAACAAACTTGATTGCTTCCCGTTTAAGCACCGCAACACACCTGCTGCGAGGGTAAGTTCTGTTCGCGTGCATACATGACGAGTAACTTCCTAGTCTAGTAGACAGGGAGAACGAAGAACGTCACCTCGTCAGGGAACTGCGTCCTATTACGCGAAAAAGGTTACAAGATCCATGATACCATAGCAATGACGAACTGATCGCTTTAAGACATTCCAACTTCGCTCTTTTCAAGCTACTATGTCACAAGGTTGTGACATCATAGTTCGACAACCGTAGGCGAAGAAAAGAGCTTTACTTCATCATTCCAAGGCGGAGAGGGAACGTCTTGGACTGCATCAATAGGATTGCTCGGTGGAATATACGTTTAACGCACAAGGTCCGCAATGTACCTCAGCCTACCGACCTTCCTTCTCCCCGGGGTTGGAACGTAAGAAAGAGGTGTAAAGCTAGGAGTAAGACGAACACGAACAAACACCTCCTCCAGTGCACTGTGCTATGTTTACGAGTCACTAAACAAGAGCGTTTTAAAACATAATACATTAAATCATAAAAGATCTGCACGTGGTGGGAGATATACTCTTACACTCTATTCTCATAAAGGCCATAATGCACTTCCTGCTGTTGCAGCTGCAGGCGCTGCATCAACCTCTACAGTAAGGTTCGCCATTTCTCTGAGAAAGATTTAATGTTAATTTATCTATTTATTTATTTTCTTATTTCCCTATAGGAGCCCATTGAGTTAAAGCATCTTGCTTTCTCAACTAGGGTTGTAGCCTGGCTAGTAATAAAAATAAAATGAATAGACACACCATCAACTCAACTAGCGAAAACTCTAGAGACGAAACGAGGAGCAGCAGATATAAAATGAAAGGGAAACTTCAGAAAAATTCTCATGGGTTTCTAAAAGTTATTCCCTTCCTCCTACAATACTCTATCCTAGGAAGAGATGTCTTGATTCTTAGGATTCTGAATTCAGACCTCAATGCTTAGAGGTTTTAATTCTAGTTCTCTCAACCAAGAGTTAGCCCAGCAGGCCTTGGTCGGAGAATGTAATATCTTTCTAGTTAAGATTTATTTCTTAATATAGCGCCTGGAGCAAGAATAACCCAACGCTAGACGATCATGGTTAGGTAGACATCAAAGTCTATTGTCATAGGTAGCGAAGCGTCCACACTGACGCTGAAGCTTCCACACTGGCGCTGAAGCTTCCACACTGGCGCTGAAGCGTCCACACTGACGCTGAAGTGTCCACACTGACACTGAAGAGTCCACACTGACACTGAAGCGTCCACACTGACGCGGAAGTGTCCACACTGACGCTGAAGCGCCTACACTGGCGCTGAAGCATCCACACTGACGCTCCGTTCCGTTGACGCTCCGCTTCCGTTGCTGCACCGTTCCGCTGACGCTTCACCGGCTCTGCTGTCTGTCATGTAGCTTGGTAGCATGCTCTGCTGCCTGGCGAACGTCGACGCGCCTGAATAGACTGATACTAGGCGCTATGAACGGTCGGTTTGCGTTGAGCAGGTAATCGAAGTGATGCATCCACTTCCTCCCACCGTTGAACATTGCGGCTGGTAGGCCGCCTGTGCGACAATGAGTCATCGCCGTTGAAGACACGTCGCCTGTGCGACCGTGTCAAGACCGGAATCGTGACACCCAACAGCACTGACAACGGCAGGCTGGTAAGACTGCAAAAACGAAGATAATTGCTGTTTCACGCCTAACAGCAAAGATCAGAATCAACCTTAGGGGAAATGTATTCAGCATTATCTTCGTCGATCCCTAGCGCTTGCCACTGTCGGGAGACGACAACTATCAGGTGGAGGCGACGGCACTAAGTCCGCGCCGCATGAAACGTAAATACACAGAACGAATCTAATTTTGTTTTCAGCTTAGCGCCTGAAGCCCGCGTATAATGTTTGAAAAGACTAATACCTGGCTTTATCTATAGCGAGGGTGAGCATTCTGAGGATCGACAGAAAACGCTCGAGAGGACTTCTGTTCGGGTCTTAAAAGACTGTAAAGCCTGGCTACCCTCTCGATTCCTTTCGCTGTTCGACTTAACTTCTCCCCTGGGTCCGGGAGCTTGACAGAGGTCTAAGGCTAGGATAACGACAGGTCCAAATAGAAGCACTCACCACTGAATAAAATTCACTGCATAATTTAGCACTAAAAAATTTGCATTTTACTTATTGGTAAAAAGATAGTTTCACAATTATTTAAAAACCAAAGTATACGTTCTCTCAAACGAAATGAACTCTTAGAGAGACTTACAATTCTGTCAATTGTTTGAATGGGAATGAAAAGTCACTGAATCCCATAAAAATGCAACCAAATATTAAATACTAAATATTACCTTAATACAGTAGATATAATATTTATAAATTAAAATAAACCCTTAAATTAAGGGATTCCAATAAAAAACGAATCATCACTCGTATTCATTAGAACATTTACACTTGATATACGAACAATTTTAGTATTCCAAAAACCACTAAGGAAACAACGATACATAGAATCGTGCGCTACATCGATTGTAAAGAATACTGCATCGTATAAACATTAACTGAACTCTAACTTCCTTTAATCTCTGACTAAGGAAAAATACTGAAAGGACAAATTAATTGCAAAATAAAATGTTCCTTTTATATAATACAACTTAAAAACTTGAGAAGTAAGAAGAATGTACTATTCATAAAAATCGCTACAAAATATTGTAATATTGTAACGAAACTGACAACTGCGTAACAAAAATGAACTGAACGCTAGTTAATTTTTGCAAATAGATCAAAGATTATTTAAATAAAACACTATTAAAAGGATAAAATTTCGTCAAAATAATAATCCTTTAATTTAGTTTATAACTTAATACTTCAAAAGAAAGTACTGTATTCACTTATCATTCTTTGTGAAAAGCACGACAGACTTTTAGCCTACGGAATAGGCTGTGACGTCATCAATGGACGAAAGGTTTACATCCCGCCTTTATGCTTTCGTGAGGTTTAAAATAGGTTGAAAAACCTTGTAATTCTACCTTTTAATTTATAAATACGGGATCACAGATCAAATAAAACAAATAAGCGAAAGCCCAAACTCAAAAAACGTTAGTACATCACCAAATAACGTCCAAACAGAGTAAGAAAACGAGAGAGAATTTCCAATAGTACAGCCAGCTATGGCGGCAGAGAAAATCTGAAGTGGTTTGGTATAGTTCTACCTGTAGTACCGCGAGGGCGCTAGTGTACACCTGGCATATCTGCGATAAGCCGCGCGAGATTTTGAATTTCCTGCCGGGCGTCCAGGGACTTTAGCCATTCTTATATAACCAGCGGGTAAGTTTTATATTTAAAAACCAAGCTTTCTGTCCTCCTTTCAGTTGAAGTAACTATCCTGAAGGGTATTTAGCCTTGCATGGTGTATCGGCACCGCCATGTTGACCAGTTCTTTCAACTTTTATCTATGGTCTATGGGTTTTATCAATCACTTTATTTACATTTCTGTACATATTTTTTACATCAATATTGCTAATACGACAAATTTGGAAGTAATTCGTAGTTTTCCTAACTAATACAAGCCTGTAGCTATTTATATGGATTATCTTTCGGTGAAGTTTGAAAGTTAGCCATTAAGACTTTAATGTGAGGTGGCAACCCTACCCCACCACTATAGTGGGGAGGGTAGGGGGTGGCTGGGGGGTACCCAGCCACCTATATCTACTCACATATCAGTGAATTAAATCACATTTTTATCACAGGAAGGACTTATCGCGGGACAGATGATGGCAGGACAATTTATAAATATAGCTACAGGTTTGTATTATTTAAGAGAAATACTAATTGCTTCCAAATTTGTCATTTGTTCCTGCAATAATAAACCTTACGCTATTTATATGGATGACTCACCCGTTAGGAGGGAGGTGAGTCCGACCTCTGGTTTGGTTATTGACCAGGGTTTTCCCTGTGCAGTGTTTGACTGTAGCTAGACACCTTGACACCTCACTACGTGATACATAGAGAGAGAGAGAGAGAGAGAGAGAGAGAGAGAGAGAGAGAGAGAGAGAGAGAGAGAGAGATAGCAGCCTGAGCAACTTATGTGGTTTGTAGAGATAGCATATGAATGTCTAAGTAAGCATATTCAGTTTAAAAGAAATAGGAATATCACAAATTTTAAGTAATTTGTATTTTTAATAACAGTACTTACCTCGAACTACTTTCTTAGGAGTATCTGGGATCTCCTCCCAACCGACCAGAGTTTTGTGTAGTTTACCCTACTCCCGTTTTCTGTGAGGGTTAACCTCAAGCGGAGTGATACTTGACCTGAGGCTAACCCCGGGTCAGGGAGCATGCTTTCTCAGGTCTCGACCTCCAGTAAGTTCTTGGTAGCTTAGGTTCTTAAGAAGTCCAGTAAGGCACTCGGGGAAGGAAGGGTGGGCCATTACCCAAAAGTAGTTCGAGGTAAGTACCGTTAGGAAAAATACAAATTACAAAAAATTTGTGATTTGTTCCAACACGGAGTACTTACCTCGAACTACTTTCTTAGGAGACTTACACTTTAGGAGGTGGGAGTGGCCTTCCAGACCTAGAGACTGAGCTAAGCATGATCAGGGGAACCTAAATAGGAGGCTAGGTTCTGTTGCCATTCATGAAACATGGAAAATAGGGAAAAAACTACACAAAAAGCTCTATCTTAGTGTCTAAGTAACTCACCTCTGCAAGAATTCCTAGGAGACATGTCCTTCCGATGATTGCGTGTCTTGAAACAGGCTCAGGGGGACTACCCGAGTACATCTTCGAGTGGAAAAAGGGGAAGGAAGAACAAGGGGGTTAAGGAACGAACCTGTCTCTCTTGGTCTTACCATCCGCAGTTGTTTCTGGGGCTATGTCGTCAAACCGTTTGGAGCGCGGAGATGACGGTTCCTATTGAGAATCCGTCCAGGGACTTCCTCGAATAGTCCTTTAGGTAGTGAGCCATGAAGGTCGACTGGCTAGACCAAGTGCCAGCTCTCAGGATTTGGCCCACCGCCATATTCTTCTCGAATGCTAACGAGGTACTTTGACCCCTAATGTCGTGGGGCCTGGGCTTGCCCGGCAGGGGAATTCCCATACTGCTGTATGCCCTGATAATCACCTGCCGCAGCCAGAAGGAGATGGTGTTCTTTGAGATTGGCTTCTTCACTGGGCCTGAGGAGACAAACAGACTTTTGATATTAGGCCGAAGTTTAGCCGTCCTCTCTAGGTATTTCCTTATTGCCCTGACAGGGCACAGCTTTAAGTCCCTCGGGTTGTCCGAACGGGGAATTGCTGGTATTGAGAAGCCCTCAAACCTGGGATCCCACACGGCTGGATTCTGGGTCTTAGCTACAAAGGATGGTACAAACTTGAAGGAAGCCTCTCTCCAACCCTTCGAGTGCGAGACCTCGTAAGACAGTCCATGAATCTCCCCTACCCTTTTTGCTGAGGCCAAAGCAAGCAGGAAAACAGTCTTGAGGGTGAGATCTTTGTCCACGATGTCTTTTAGGGGTTCGAACGGGGGTTCTGATAACATCTTCAGGACCCTGGCCACATCCCACTGTGGCACCCTAACGGCTTGAAGGGGGCATGCCTGCTCGAAACTCTTGATGAGCATCGAGATATGTCTAGAGGCTCCCAGGTCAATGCCCTTCAGGAGGAAAACTTGGCCTAATGCTGCACGGACTCCCTTGATGGCCGGAATAGACATGTTGACCACATCCCTGAGATAGACCGAGAAGTCCGCAACCTCCGGGATGGAGGCCTTCAGTGGCTTGATGTTCCTGGAGGAGCACCACTTAGTGAAAGTGGCCCACTTTGCTTGGTAGACTGCTGCAGATGAACGTCTCAGGTACCCTGACATCCTTGCTGCTGTCTTCGACGAATAGCCTTCCTTCCTCAGGAGACGCTCGATAACCTCCACGCGTGAAGGCGGAGGGACCGAGGGTTCTCGTGGAATCTTTGAAAGTGGGGCTGCCGGAGAAGGTCTGGCCTGTCCGGGAGGGGCCAAGGTGGAAGACACGCTAGTTCCTTTAGATCCACGAACCATTCTCTCTCCGGCCACCAGGGCGCTACCAAAGACATCTTCAGGTTGTGGGCCCTCCTTACTCTGTTGAGCACCTGCCTGAGCATCGCGAAGGAAGGGAAGGAGTAGACGTCGAGATTGTCCCAAGGGTGCTGGAAGGCGTCCTCTAACGCTGCTCTTGGGTCTGGCACAGGAGAACAAAACACGGGGAGCTGTGCATTCAATCTTGTCGCAAAGAGGTCCATCACTGGCGACCCCCAGTTTTGGATAATGACTTTTTCTACTACTGGGTGTAGGGACAACTCGGCTCCTACTACTTGTCCCATCCTGCTGAGGCCGTCAGCCAGGACGTTCCTTTCTCCTGGAATGAACCTTGCTGAGATCCTGAGCTGCTCCGCCTTGGCCCATTCCAGAAGTTCCAACGTGAGGTCGCACAACTCCTTCGATTTTAGTCCTCCCTGCTTCTTTATGTAGGCCACCACCGTGGCGTTGTCGCACATCAGTGCCACGGTGTTCCCCCGGAGTAGATTGACGAACTCTAGGCACGCCCTTCGAATTGCCCTCATTTCTAGGACGTTTATGTGTTGAGCCTTCTCCTCGTCCGTCCATTTTCCTCTTGCTGACCTTCCGAGAAGGTGGGCACCCCACCCCCCCTTGGATGCGTCCGTGAACAGGAGCATCTCGGGAGGATCGGCTGTGAAGGATATTCCCTTGAGTGTGTTCGATCTGCTGCGCCACCACTCCAGGATTTCCTTTGTTTCAGGGAGAACAGGAATCACTTTGTGGGGGGAGTGCCTCTGGTTCCAGAGCTCCTTCAGATTCCACTGGGCCCCCTGAGCTTGAGCCTCCCCTAGGGGACCAGTTTTTCCAACGATACGAGATGTCCTATCAATCTTTGCCAGTCCTTCGCTCTCCTGGGCTGGTCCGACAGGAAGGGACGGAGGATCTGGTACAAGTTGTCTAGTCTCTCCGCGGAAGGGAAGGCGCTCGCCAACCGGGAGTCCAAGACCATCCCGAGGTAGGTCATCCTGGTGGAGGGTATCAGTTGAGACTTCTCCAGGTTGATGATGATGCCCAGGACATTGCAGAACCACTGAAACTTCGCGTCTTGCTCCCTCAGTACTTCCCCTGAGGCTGAAAGTAACAACCAGTCCTCCAGGTACCAAACAGGCGGATGCCCTGTTCGTGTGCCCATACTGAGACTGTTGTGAAGACCCTCGTGAAGACTTGAGGAACTGTGGACAGCCCGAAGCAGAGGGTCTTGAACTGTAATGTCTGGGCACCCCATCTTACCCTTAGGTACTTCCTGCTGGAGGGGTGCACTGGGATCTGGAAGTATGCGTCCTTGAGGTCTATGGACATCATGAAGTCCCCTTCCCTCAGGGACGCCAGGACCGACTTCTGGGTGTCCATCTTGAAGTCGGTCTTGCACACAAACTTGTTGAGGGCGGAGAGGTCTATGACAGGTCTCCAACCTCCTGTTGCCTTCTCCACCAGGAAGAGTCTGCTGTAGAACCCTGGCCCGGGTCCTGGACTGGTTCTATCGCTCCTTTTGCCAACATCACCGAGACTTCCTCTTGCAGAGCTGTCCTCCTTAAGGGGTCCTTTGGAGCCAACCACTCTGCCTGTAGGTCTGGTATTAGGGGCGGAGGGTCCGCTAGGAAGGGTAGCCTGTACCCTTCTTTCAGAACTGTTACGGTCCACGGGTCTGCACCATGGTCTTTCCATGCTTGCCAAAAATGTCTGAGGCATCCCCCCACCTGAGGCTTGGGCTGGAGTATGGGCCTCTCTCCCTATCTCCTTCTGGAGGAGCGGCCTGCACGCCCTCTCCTGGCTGCCGCGTAGGACGGTCTAAAGGAGGACTGGGTTGACGATGTTCCCCTACGGGAGGGCTGCGAAGGTTGTGACCAAGCCGTCGCTGGGGTGTCTCTCCTGGGTTGGTTAGGCGAGGCTCGAGGCGGAGGAGGAGCATCAGAAGCGGTCCTTCTGTGGATGGGTCTTCTCACTGACTGGGGTCTGAGATCACCCACGTCTTTCCGTTTCCTGACCCTTTCCATTATTTCTACCGCTGCCTTCAGGGGGAAAAGGGAATCGTCCCATAGTGGCAGGTTTCTCAGGGCTCTCGCTTCTCTGTCCAGAATCCGTCTGATAATTTTATTAAGGACTGTATCCCTCCTCCGCAGGATCCAGTTGGCGGCTTGAGCTAGAGACTGGTAGGAGACAAACTTCAAGGCCCTACCTCCCGAGCTAATCAGCTCCTTCAGTAGGGCCTGATTCTCCGGGACCGAGAGGTCATAGGAGGCCTGGACTCCTACAAGGGTAGAGGCCCACCAGTCCAGCCAGGAGGACACATTGACCAGATCCTTGGCTATCTCCTCCATCATTGTAACCTCCGACTGCGAGAAACAGATAGGAGCCGACGAGGCCCTATCTTCAGATCCTCCTTGGTCTAACACCTCGAGAGCTGGTTCCACCTTACAGGCACCTGGTCGCTGTCCCTCGGGATGATAGAATTTGCTACGTGACCTCAGGCCCTGGAGCAGCTTGGAGGAACTTTGGGTCTTGGGAGCCTCTGCATGGGTGGCCACGATCTTATTGACGTGCGCCCTACCCAGCCTAACATCCCTGGCAATCGGAAGTGCTAGAGATGGTCTATGTTGAACAGGGGCCTCTACCAGTCTGTTTAGGCTAGAGCGCCAGGGGTCCTCGGAGGAGGGTTCGGGCTCTTCAATTCTGTGATGGCTCCTGATGAGCCCTATCACTCTCCTGTATGCGGAGACCTCCGCTGTTACGCCCTTTGCGTCGTCCTCCATCTCCTCCATAGGGTGATCCGCTGCTCGTGATGGAGCCCCTCTGGCGGGGGCCTTTGTACGAGGCTCTGGACGAAGGACGGGCATTGCCGTAGCGGCGAGGGCCTCCGTCCTAGGTCTCTCCTTCGTCGTGGAGGATCTGGCTTCCGTGGGCTTGCCCGACGGGGGGAGCCGTCTCTCCTTCTTCTGACGGTGATGAGTCACCTTGGAGGATGGGACGAGGCTGCCAGTCCGAAGTGGCGACTCCCTCCGCTGGGCGGATTGAGTCGGAACCTTCGCGGCCTTACGCCTGTCCGATGGGGCTGGAAACGACGTATCCCTCCGTCTGTCGAATCTGCCGCTGGGAGCGTATCTGCCCGGGGTTCTGGATCTGGGTAGCCAACCTGACGAACTCGGAACTGCTGAGAACTCGGGGAGCTTGCTACGCAGGACGAACATCCATTCTTCTCCAGGCGATCTACTTCTCCTAAATTTCCTTCTGGGGGACCTGGAGCGTCTACCCCTGTGGCGAGACCTGGAGCGTGAGCGGGAACGAGAATGTCTCCTCCTGGATCTCTCACTTCGTCTTCGGTACTTCTTACGGGCCCCGCCCCCGGAAGAACAGGAACTCGTTACGGCTGACGAGTCTGACGATGCGTCGTAACTCGCCGGCGGGGCGGGCGTGCGAAGCTCAGCAGGAGGAATAACCCGACGACCGGCGGAAGGCGAGGGCTGCAGGAAGACGTCTGGTAAGGTAGTCGACGGCGCTGGAGGGGAGCGTGGGCGATCTTCGATGGGGAACCAGGTTCCGAAGCCTTCCTCCATTCTCAAAGGGGACCTGTAGGGTGTTCTCGGAGGTACCCTCCCGAGGGAGTCTGATGGGGGTGAGTCATCCTTCTCGACGGCACCCTCGGCTGTAGAGGTACCTGAATAACACGCCCAAGAGGCGGGAGAAGATGCAGTAACATTTTTACCCCACATAGGGTCATCTGACGAGACGTGCTCCACAGGTACCAGGGCTCCGTCTTCAGAACACAAACCCGTACCTCCCTCAGGCCCCTCGCTTGCCTGGAATGACGCCACTACCCCACTATCCTGCAATACAGACTCCTGGGGAAGAGCCGCCGGCTTCTTCCCCGCAACGGACTTACCTCGTCCCCTACTTTGGGTAGGGGAAGGTGGTATGGAGGCTCGCCCTGATGACGCTCCTGGAGACGTAAGGGGAGAGGAGATGCTCGCCTTCTTAGGGGACCTCTTGGTCACCTTCTTCTTCTTCGTGCCGAAGGGCACCCACTGAACTTCGTCCCAGGATTCGCACTCCGGGCACGTGTCCGTGGGACCGCAGAGACACAAGGGAAGGATACAAGTACACCACGTGGAGACCACGCGAGACACAAAGGGTCAGGGACACAAAGGGTCACACTGGGATAAGGAGAGCGTCGAGATGTTATCGCGACGCGACCAGAGAACTTACTGGAGGTCGAGACCTGAGAAAGCATGCTCCCTGACCCGGGGTTAGCCTCAGGGCGCGTATCACTCCGCCTGAGGTTAACCCTCACAGAAAACGGGAGTAGGGTAAACTACACAAAACTCTGGTCGGTTGGGAGGAGATCCCAGATACTCCTAAGAAAGTAGTTCGAGGTAAGTACTCCGTGTTGGAACAAATATAATTTACATAATGCTTACCCTGTGGGAAGCATTGGGGACGTGTACAAGTATAAAATCTATACAAGGCTACACAAGGGAAGTGGTTCTTACCTGAAGACAGATGAGGCCAACCTGCAGAGGGACCCTTTGGCTCTGTTCCTGATGAGAGGGGAAGATGAAGTAAAGAAAAGAGCCTGTCATTTTTATTCATTCTTCCCAGATTTAACCCAGGTAACCAATGCCCTAAATCATCTGTTACTTGTCCAAGAAGGAGCCTGAGTTACTCTCAAACCACTGGTTGTGCAGCTCCCAGAGGGCAAATAGAATACGTATCAAGTATCCTGTGGGTCACGTCTTGCAGGTAGTGGGCGGTGCAAGATGTCTTAAGATTCCACATGCCCGCTTGTAATACCTGCACTACAGAAAAGTTGCGTTCGAAGGCCGGGGACGTACCAATGCCAGGCAGTGCAGAGTTTATAACTTAACGATCCAGGCAGAGATGGTATTCTGGGTGATCTTCCTCTTAAATCTCCCTGTACTGAACAAGAGAGCTGCCAGCCAAGGAGGAGTTACTAAAGTGTGTTTAAGATATCTCAAACTGCTCACTTAGCAGAGCACCAGTTGATCTGGATCATTGGTTAAAGAACAGAGACTCTAAATCTGAAAGGGCCTGAATCTAAGATCCAATAACTCCAGGATTTTGGGTCTTTGCAATAATCTCAAGGAAAAGCCAAATGTTGCCTCCTGCCATCCCCTAGAATGGATGATGTTGTATGAGATTGATTGATTGATTCATTGATTTGAGGTTTTCTGGCATCCTGACATCTAAGGTCATTGACGCCAATATCGTTTATTGTAAATAAAAAAAAAAAATATTCAATTAAAACCATACAAAGATAGATGTCATTTTAAAAATTGAATATCTTTCTGAAGACCTGCTTCTGAAATAAACCTAAAAATACCACTAGCATGGTAGGAAACATGTTCAAGAACCTTGGCAAGGATGAACCTGCCATCCTCACCTCTAACCTCAAACGGATATCTATTTCTCAATACTATAAGTGGGGTATTCAGTTAACAAATGCCTCACTGTCAATGGTACCCAACAGTCGTCGCAATATGGTCGATGTTGGCCAGCCAGCAAAAACTCACGTGTCACTCGAGTGTGACTAGTACACAGACGAAAAAGAGTAGTCTCCCACTTTCGGGAATGAATGAATGAATAATTTGAAGTTTTCTGGCATCTAAGGTCATCGACACTGATATTGTTTATTGTAAATAAAAATATAAATAAAAGAATATTCAATTAAAACCATAAAAGCAAAGGTGACATTCTAGAAGTTAAATATTTTTCAGAAGACCTGCTTCTGAAATAAAGCTAAAAATACCACTAGCATGGTAGGACATCATGTCCAAGAATCTTGGCAAGGATGAACCTGCCATCCTCACCTCGAGCCTCAAACAGATATCTATTTCTATCAATACTGTATGTGGGGCATTCGGTCTAATGCCTCACTGACAATGGTACCAAACAGTCGTCGCAATATGGTTGATGTTGGCCACCCAGCAAAAACTTGTGTGTGATCCAAGTGTGACCAATGTGGAGATGAAAAAGAGTAGTCTCCACTATCGGGGCATCCCGTTACATCTCCAAGGAGATATAACATTACTTAATTCTCTCATCTTATTCCCAAGTAACCCATCCCAATGCCATTGCCAATTATCAATAAATTTCTTAATTGTAGGTAAGAAATCATTACTGGGAATGGGATACCTTTTTGGTAGCAACTCAGCTGCAACATTCTTGGCCAGTGAATCTGCCTTCTCATTTCCAGACACACCTACGTGTGACGGAACCCAATAAAATCAAACTCTTATACCCTTCATATCAATAATTAAAAGTTACTCTGAAATCTTTAAAACTAAAGGATTATTGAAATTAAAAACTTCTAAAGCTTGTAAGAGAATTCTTGCAACACTAAAAAATGGTAAAATTGCCCTCGTCTTGTAACGCTATTTTCTAGATAGCGGTTAGTATGCAGTATAGTTCGGAAATATGGAAGCTGTTGGAGGAAGTGCACCTCTACAATTAAAATCATTACTATATACTCCAAATCCATCACCAGCATTGGATTTGGACCCATCAGTATATATGAAAGTCAATTCTCTGTGTTCTGCAACATGTGTGCCTGAGTGTACCCTCAAGCAAGAAAACTCTAACCCAAGACAGTGGAAGACCATGGTACAGAGGCTATGGCACTACCCAAGATTAGAGAACATTGTTTTGATTTTGGAGTGTCCTTCCCCTAGAAGAGCTGCTTGCCATAGTTAAAGGGTCTCTTCTACCCTTACAAAGAGGAAAGTGGCCACTGAACAATTACAGTGCAGTAAGAATTGTTTGGTAATCTCAGTGTTGTCAGGTGTATGAGGACAGAAGAGAATATGTAAAGAATAGGCCAGACTATTTGGTGTGTGAGTGTATAGGCAAAGGGAAAATGAACCGTAACCAGAGAGAAGGATCCAATGTAGTACTATCTGGCCAGTCAAAAGACCCCATAACTCTCTAGTGGTAGTATCTCAATGGGTGGCTGGTGCCCTGGCCAACCTACTACCTACCTACCTATCATTACATGTAGCAAGTGCGGAATCAAATTATCTTTCAGTAAAATGAGAATTGTATGAATCTTCCCTTCCTCTTGCAAGGTTTAAAATTCTTTTTTCTTCAATGCTCCTATATTAGTGACCAGGGGCTGCTTCACAGTTGCACGATACATTTGAGAAATGATCAGCCAGGACATTGCTAACCTTGGTTGATTCAGTCACATACTGAACATTAACTTTCAATACAAGAAGTGGGTTGGGGGTGAATTTGCCAGCTATCTTTTTTTACTTTTCTACATACAGAGGATGGTGGTGTTCTACTTTTATAGGTAGTAGGTAGGCCAGGGCACCAGCAACCCGTTGAGTTACTACCACTAGAGAGTTATGGGGTCCTTTGACTGGCCAGACAGTACTACATTGGATTCTTCTCTCTGGTTACGGTTCACTTTCCTTTTGCCTACACATACACCGAATAGTCTGGCCTGTTCTTTACAAATTCTCCTGTCCTCATACATCTGACAACAATGAGATTACCAAACAATTCTTCTTCACCCAAGGGGTTAACTACTGCACTGCAGTTGTTCAGTGACTACTTTCCTTTTGGTAAGAGTAGAAGAGAGACTTTTGCTGTGGTAAGCAGCTCTTCTAGGAGAAGGAGACTCCGAAATCAAACCATAGCCTCTGTACCATGGTCTTCCACTGTCCCTTGGGTTAGAGTTCCCTTGCTTGAGGGTACACTCGGGCAAACTATTCTATCCAATTTCTCTTCGTCTTGTTTTGTTAAAGTTTTTGTAGTTTACATAGGAAACATTTATTTTAATGATGTTATTGTTCTTAAAATATTTTATCTTGCCTTGTTTCCTTTCCTCACTGGGCTCTTTTCCCTGTTGGGGCCCCTGGGCTTATAGCATCCTGCTTTTCCTACTAGGGTTGTAGCTTAGCAAGTAATAATAATAATAATACTGTTAATGAGAAACAAAGGATACCCATGACTGGCACCTAGCTTCTTTCATGGCACAACGGAATTGTGTTCTACATTTCTTGTATATAATCAAATTG
Source organism: Palaemon carinicauda (assembly GCF_036898095.1). NCBI lineage: Eukaryota > Metazoa > Arthropoda > Malacostraca > Decapoda > Palaemonidae > Palaemon > Palaemon carinicauda. Next base: position 60,025,752 of record NC_090733.1, read on the forward strand.
TCCTCAGTACGGTGTCTGCGCAGTCGACTTAAAGATCTTGAGGCTCTGTGCAGGGCAGTTAGTTATGAAGACCACCAGGGGACTGGTCGTCGTTGGAATAACCCTGTTGTTTTAGGAATTTAATTAACTCCTGCTGTATGAAGGGTTCCATTCAGTAAGTCAATGGCATCATCATTATTTTCAACCTGTTCTGCATTCCCTTCAATTTCACTTAGCTCACAAAATCTATCCCAGTTCGCCTTGTCAAGATTTCATCGTGGCGATCTCTGTAAAGGTGGGCCCTTGTTGGTGTTAATAATATTTGGTGCATGATCACTAGTATGCCAATCATCTAATGTCCTCCAACTGAAATCGAGAAGGCAATTAGAGGTTGCGATTGATAGGACAATACATGACAAAGTACCTGTCTCGACATGAAAGTGTGTGGGCTCTCCTGTATTAAGGAGCCTGGCATCCTCATTTTCCACAATTGATGGTATAATATTGCCCCATGTGTTTGCTAAAACATCACCCCATTCATATGTCTCAGCTAAGAGAAAAGGTTGAGGGAGTTGCTGAATTACGTCTTCTAAATTATCATACAAAATATTATCATTTGAAGTACAGAACATAATGTATATTTTCCCCCTATTTCTATTTGTACAACCAATGCCTGCAGGGGTGTATGAATAGAAAAAGGTATTTGGGGAACATTTCGACGAATGTACATGAAACTTCCACCATGGCTCCTTGCTTATTGATTATATGGTGTTCTATAGCTAACATACTCTCAAGGACAATGAGTGTTAGCATCAAGCATATTTTCCAGTAGACATGCAATTATGGGGGAATGTTCATGAATTAGCTTAAGTTCTTCATATTTGGCTCTTAAACTCTGACAATTTCATTGCAAAATGGAGGAAGAAAACTATGGATTATTTCTGGAAGACATCTTGGATGAAGTCTTCCCCTTTGCAGTTTACAATCTAACATTACTACCTGTAAGTTTCTTCAGAGATGGTCTTGACAAGTTGGGTTTTATGTTTGTGTTTTTCCTTGTGTCCTTGTGATCTATTTGTTGAGGTGGATGGCTTACCTCAACTTGAATTTCCGATTCATTAGAAACATCAACAGACAAAACATCAAATTTATTCAATGTCCTAACTTTAATGTTTCTAATGGAGGGGGGTGAGAGAGATGGAAGTCTCTCTCTTTTATGACTAATAGATGGTAAGATTCTAGGTTTTCGCACCTTCCCCATTACAGTTGGATCAGGTAAGCGGGTTATAAGTGGAACCTCCATCAAATAAGGGAAGGACATGGCCTGAAAGAGATTTGTACTAGTTTTTGTGATGGGGGATGAAGGCTGTACAGAGATGGGCAATGCCCAAGTGTTGATACACCGTGGTAAAGCCTCAGGAGGTAATATGCTTACCTTATCATTCAGCATTTTATTAGATGGTATATTTCTTTTTCTAGAACTATTGGCAGTACTATGTGGGTTCGATTTTAATGCCTTAACATAGGTATTTGATTTATTTAATAATCTTTTGGTATGTCCCACACCTATATGTTCTAAATTAGATTGGTTAAGGGCAGCAGCTTCCAAATTATACAGTTCGCAGCTCTCGTCTGTGGATTTATGATTCGAGTTGCAATTTAAACACATCTCTCCAAGTCCATATTCTCCATAGTAAGATTTGGAGCAAATACGACACATTTTCTAATTTTTGCAAACTTTAGACAGGTGTCCAAATTTAAAACAATTAAAACACTGCAGTGGCTTCTGCTTGAATGGTCGTACTTCAATCATTTTGTTTTCAATAATATCATGGAAAGGTACGTAAGCATCCTGGAAAGCAAGGATAATCATTGAGGTTCCAGGAATCTTATGCACTTTCCATACATTTGGTGGACACATGGCCAGTATCTCCTCCTCTGTAAATTCATAATGATCTATGTTAAAAACTGCTCCTTTTCCATAACTAAAATTTAGGTGGGGTTTGACATCTAACTTGATATCACCATTAGTTGTTTTTTAGGTTGGAAAGTATTACAGATTGTGTGCTTGATTTGGCATGGATAAGGAAACTATCTTTTCCAAAACGTGATATACCTCCCGGTGCAAAAGTTTCTATTTTTTCTGAATTAATTTGCATATTTTGAAATAATTCCCTGTAACCCCTTTGATTCAAGCTACAAGCTAAATTGGTGGTGTACGAGGAGAGAAAACTCCAACGAAGTTGAAGGGTCTACTCCTTTCAGTCTAAAAGCTAATCTTAAGGATGAGCAATAGCCTTTTACAGCTGAGACAGAGAGAAGTTTTTCCTCCAGAAGGTATACAAAAAATTCCGCTATTGTTGGAATAGTGGGATCTAGGGGAGAGATACCCCTTTCACGACACCAACTACAGAAGACAGTCCACTCTGCCTGGTAAACTGAGGCTGAAGATCACCGTAAGTATCCATACTCACCTTTCCCCAGAAATATGACTTCATCAGGATTCTTTTCTTAAATTTATGGTTGGTAGTACTAATCTCATAACTTACACATTTGATATCATTACTCGGTGTTTTGATGATGGGAATACTTTAATAATATCACTCTGTAACACACCGAAAGCAAATCATTCGGTTTACCAGCGTGCTTCCTCCAAAAATATGACGTCATAAGACAACTGATGTAAACTCTACAATGAATGAATTGCAAAATATGTAAATCCCTTTTCTTTTTTCGTGCAAGAAATGAAAGAAAATACCAACTTACCAAGCAAAAGTATTTCATTTGCATAATGTTAAAGTAAATATACTATTTACAAAAAAAATATTTGTCCTGTTCGTGAACTTTTCTAGATTAATATCAATCTATTATAAGAGATTAAATAAAACTAGCGTAGAGTCAAATTTATGCTATGCAGTACTCATAACAACCGATACAGACCCACAAAATACTTTATATCGTTACTTGATATTTCTAATACTAATCATCATCCTATTGGAAGGAAATCACTGTATTGCCCGCTTGCTTTCCGCCAGCAATATCTGTTCTATCTAGTTTCTCTTCCTCTTGTTTTGTTGTAGTTTTTATTGTTTATAAAGGAAATATTTATTTTAATTTTTCTATTCTTAAAATATTTTATTTTTCCTTGTTTCTTTTCCCCACTGGACTATTTTCCCTGTTGGGGCCCCTGGGCTTATAGCATCTTGCTTTTCCAAATAGCGTTGTAGCTTAGAATTTAATAATAATAATATGACATCACCCGGCATTCATGAACTCGACAGATATCAAAACTTTTCTTAATACTATTTACTGAAAATGGATACTGTATATTATCAACAAAAGAAAATACTAATTTGCCAAGAAAAATAAATTTATTTTAAAACTAGAAATATATTATTTCCAAGGAAATATTTGTCCTATTAACATACTATTTCCAATAGACTTGTGACGTCATCAGCCTGAAAACATTGTCGTAAAGTCGAAGTCATAAGTCGCATATGTTAATTAAAACGTTTTTTTTATTATTAAAACAGGTTTGGATGTGTTTAAAGGGCCGAATCAGATAAATTTTTGTCGGTTATTTCACACAGGAAAAATTTATTGCTTGATTTAGAATTTTCTGGCATCCTGACATCTAAGTCCATTGATGCTGATATCGTTTGTCATAAATAAAGAATAAAAGAATATTCAATTCAAAAACATAGAAGCAAAAATGTCTTTATAAAATTTAAATATCTTTCGGAAATAAATCTAAAAATACCACTACCTTAGTACAACACATCCTGCCTTAAGTGGGGCATTCAATCAACAAATGCCTCACTGTCAAGGGTACCAAACAGTCATCACAATATGGCTGGTGTTGGTCAGTCATCAGAGACTCATGTGTCATCCAAGGAAGTTAAATGGCTGAGAAATTACCCCAAGCAGATTAATTAACTTTGGCTTGATGGCTGGGACCTCATTATACGTCCATCACCTAAATCGACAGGCTACAAATTTTTCCTGCACTTCAGTTAATAATGCCGACATCATGTACTGCTTATGGATGTACTCAAACATTCCACAAACTTTAAATCCTACAATTATATTTCATTGGTAAGTGCTTTATTTTCAAAGTAATGCTGGATAAAATTGTAAAAAGAGAAAAGTGCAGAATAATAGCAGCAGCAAGAATACTGACTCAGTTGTTGCATTCAGCAACATTATCCCAACCTGCACTATTAATATTGTTATTATTTATTATGAATACTAATAATTATCAGTTTTGTCATTATTTCTTCTATATCATTAATATCATTGGTATGTTTTGTTTACAGTTTTCCAAAAGAGGAGTCCTTTAGAAAAGAATGGGTTCGAGCTATGCAATGAGAAAATTTTGCTCCTACCACTAATTCACGATTATGCTCTAGGAAGTTGGCCAAGGCACAAGCCACCCGTTGAGATACTACTGCTAGAGAGTTATTAGAACCCTTTACTGGCCAGACAACACTATCTCTGGTTACGGCTCATTTTGTCTTTGCCTACACATAAACCACATAGTTTGGCCCGTTCTTTACACATTCTCCTCTTTCTTCATACACTGACTACACTGAGATTACTAAACAATTCTTCATTTCTCAAGGGGTTAACTACTGCACTTCAATTTTTCAGTGGCTATTTTTCTCTTGGTAAGGATAGAAGAGATTCCTTAGTGATAGCAAGCAGCTATTCTAGGAGAAGGACACTCCAAAATCAAACCATTGTTCTCTAGTCTCCATAGTGCCATAGCCCCTGTGCCATAGCCTTCCATTATCTTGGATTATAGTTCTCTTGTTTGAGGGAACATTTGTGCACAATATTCTATCCTATTTCTCTTCCTTATTTTGAAATGTTTATAGTATATATATGAAAGATCTAATTTAAAGTTGTTACTTTTCTTAAAAATATTCTATTTTGATTGTTTATCAATGTAATTCGCTTCGTTAATTTTATTTTTTCCTTTCCTAACTGGGCTATTTTTCCATGTTGGAGCCCTTGGGTTTATAACATCTTGCTTTTCCAACAAGGGTTATAGCTTGGCTTATGATGATGATAATATTTTGATATATTGCTAACAAAAGTTCGATTGAGAAAGGGAGTTATTTCTTCCATATTTGAATCATTTCCTGCTCATCTCAAGAAGGAAGAAATGCCCAAAAGTATGCCACCAAAAGCATGTTTTGCAGAAACTGAAGAAACGTCAGTAGAAACTGCAGATGAAAATGTGGTAAGTGAAACATTCTTTGAATAGAAAACTCGGTTATATGGAGGAAAAAGTGAATTCCTTTGAAAAAGAAAAATTATATTTTCATAAAATAAATTTTTGAACATACTTACCCGGTAGTTATATATATATAGCTTTAGTCCCTGACGTCCCAGCAGAAATTTCAAAACTCGCGGCAATCGCCGATTAGGTAGCCAGGTGTACCACCGGTGCGCCCTCTAGTAAGGTACCTGGAACCATTCCAGTGATTCCTCACATCTTCCAAGCCCATAGGTCTCTAAAGGGGAGGAGAAGGGGAATTAAATTATATATAACTACCGGGTATGTTAAAAAATTTATTTTATTATGAAAATATAATTTTTAAACATCTGACTTACCCAGTAGTTTATATAGCTGATTGACACCCTTGGTGGAGGGTCAGAGACAGCCAACATTGTTGGAATTTGACTTGAGAGTTCATAAACAAGCTTAAGGGTTCGTACTTGATAAGGAAGCTGACTTCAATGAATTCTTTCATAATGTCCGCTTTCCTTATGAGATCCAGCGATCCACCCAGGGGGCTGAAGACCTCTAGGAGCTGTCAAACTGTATAAAAACCTCTATGTGACAGGACCTCCTCCAATACCCTTGTTCCGGGCACTCTCAAAGAACAAAATGACCACCTGACTAAAATCAATGATTGTAGAAGATTGTCGTCCAATCTCCACGAACAACCATGAAAATACAAGCGTTCCATGAGAAGAAAAGGTTATTAGGTTATGGGAATGTAGTGGGAGAACCTTCCCCCACTACTGCACTCCTTGCTACGAATGGTCCCAAGTGTAGCAGTCCTCATAGAGTCTGGACACGTTTCAAATAATGTGAGGTGAACACAGATTTACTCCTCTAGAAGGTTGTGTTCATAATGCTTCTTAAAGAACTATTCTGCTTGAAGGCTACTGAAGATGCCACAGCCCTAACTTCATGTGTCTTGACCTTCAAAAGCTTGAGGTCTGCCTCATTACAATGTGAATGAGCATCTCTTACTAAGAGCATGATGAAGGAGGATAGTTCATTCTCCGACATATGTAACTAAGGCTTCTTGACCGAGTACCAAAGAGCTTCTGACTTGCCTCGTAACTCTTTCGTTCTTTCCAGGTAGAACTTCAGGGCTCTTACTGGGCACAGGACCTTCTCCAATTCCTCACTAACCACATCCGAAAAGTTCGGAATCTCAAAAGCCATAGGCCAGGGTTGAGAAGGGCATTCGTTCTAGCAAGAAAGCCCAGCTGCAAAGAGCAGATAGCTTAGTTATCTCTAAAGCTTATGTTCTTGTTAAAGGCATGAATCTCACTGACCCCTTTAGCTGTCGCCAGACTGACCAAAAAGAGAGTCTTCAAAGTGAGGTCCTTAAACGAAGCTGAGTTCATGGGCTCAAACCTGTCACTCATCAGGAACTTCAGGACTATATCCAGATTCAAAGCTGGTGATTCCTGGTGCCATTCCTTAGATGACTCAAGGAATTGAGAAAATCCTGGAGGTCTTTATTATTAGAAAGGTCCAAGTTCCTATGCCTGAAGAAGGTTGTTAGCATGCTCCTGTATCCAATGATGGAAGAAGATGAAAACCTACGTTTCCTTCTAAGGTATAACAGGAAGTAAGCAATCTGAGTCACAGAGGTACTGGAAGAGAAAACAGAGTTGACTGCACCATTCTCTAAAAAACCTTGATGGTAGAAGACCTCCTTGTTCATGCAATCGTCCTAGCTGCCTCCTTCGAAAAAACCTCAGTTCTTGTGAGTTTTTCAATAGTCTGAAGGCAATTAGACAAAGAGCTTTGAGGTTTTGATGGTATCTTTCCAAGTGGGGTTGTTTGAGTAGATCTACTCTTATTGGAAGGCTTCTCGGGGTGTCCACCTTCCATTCTAGTACCTCTGTGAACCACTCTCTTGAGGGAAAAAAAAGGAGGGGGGGGGGCCACTAGAGTCAATCTGGTTCCCTCGTGTGACACAAATTATTTGTTACTTTGTGTACAATCTTGAACGGAGGGAATGCATACACGTCCAGGTGAGACTAAACTAAAAGGAAAAAAGTCTATGTGGACTGCTTCGAGATCTGGCACTGGGGAGCAGTATGTCTCCAACCTCTTCGTCTTCGAGGTTGCGAACAGATGGGGGTTCAAGTCCTTCTCAGTCTCGTTAGTGCCATTAGTGTCTGCAACCTTACCATCCTTGTGAGCTAAGGTTGGGGGGTTGGGGGAGCCTATAGGTCTATCTGCTGAGTCATCAGCAGCTACTGCCTGGCCCTCCCTGGTTCTAGCTTGGAGAGGAGGCTTGGGCGCTGATCATATAATATATAGTCAGTCTCTAGGGCATTGTCCTGATTGCTAGGGCAATGTCACTGTCCCTTGCCTCTGCCATTCATGAGCTACCTTTAAACCTTTAAACCTCTTGATAAAGCGTCCATTCTGTGGACAGAACTTGACCTCTTCTGCTGAGACTGTCTGCCATAATGTTCTTTTCCCCTTGAATAAACCTTGTTACAAGGGTTACATTCTCCTCTTTTGTCCAGTAAAGAAAAACTCTCACAGTCTCGTAAAAAGACCTTGAGTGGGTTCCGCCTTATTTGGCTATGTAGGCCAACGCTGTAGAGTTGACAGCGTTGACCTGCACCACTCTGTCCAGTAATGACCTTTCGAAGCTTTTGAGGGCCAACAGGACTGCCAACAGCTCCTTCTGGTATATGTGGAGGATCTCCTTATCTTTTGATCAGAGACCCGAGATCTCCAACTTGCCCAGTGTTATTCCCACGCAAAGTTCGGGGCATCAGAACGCAACACAAGGTCTGAGTTCCTATGTTCCAGGGAAAGACCTTCTTGAAGTTTGACCGGATCGTTCCACCACTGAAGGCAACTTTTACGGATTCCGTAATGGGGATGCATTTTGTCTCTATTTCCTTTCCCTCGTTCCAATGGCGTTTGAGGTGGAACTGAAGAGGGAGAAGATTCAGTCTTCTCAGGGAGACAAACTGCTGCAACAAGGAGAATGTTCCAGCAGCCTCATCCACTCTCTCACAGAACACTTCCGTTTCTAGAAAGCAATGAAGCTTCAACAGGGCTTGCTCCGTCCTTGAGGCAGACGGAAAAGCCAAAAAAAACTTGACTTTGAATCTCCATCCCCAAATAAATGATCTCTTGGGATGGTGTCAGTTGAAACTTGTTCTTCTGATAAGTTCAACGTCATCTGCGGATCCTCCAGGCAGGGATTGTAGGAAAAGAGCTCCGAGTAGGACACGCTCCGGACTGCTCCAATGGCTGCAACCTGGAGCCTGAGGCGTCACTGGATGCGAGACGCCCGCCCCGTCTGGGCGCTGTGTCATCCAATGAGGATGAAAACACTTACACCTCGACTTTCCCAGTGCGAGAGCGAGCGTCCTGTGAAGCGTCAACAGGTATGCTCGAGGGGACGAGTGTTCGGCCTCTCGTTTCCTTTTGACGTTCGACATTCCTTCTCCCAGGGGTTGGGGAGCTTGGAAGAGGTCTATGGTTAGAAAAACGACAGGTCCTAGCAGATGCACCATCTATTTGAGGGGGGGGGGGTGCTTAGGCCGAAACAAAGAGCACAAAATTAGAAAAACTTCCTCCTAATACACGAACCTCAGGTCTTGCTTGAAGTTCGGATGGATGGGGATGTGGAAGTAAGCATCCTAGAGGTCTAAAGAGACCATCCAGTCATCCTCTCTTACTGCTGCTAGGACTGATTTCGATGTCTCCATGGATAACTTTATCTTCTGAACTAAGGCATTGAGAGCACTTACATCCAGGACTGGTCTCTATAGCCTCCTTCTCCAATAAGAGACATTTGATGTTGTATAGCCTGTCTTTTTGACTCCTCTCTGTATCTGGCAGAGAGATTTATCCGAGTTACTATAAAAGGAGGTTTCCCTAGGAAAAAGATTTCGCATCCCTCCTTTAGTGACTGTGCGGACCAAAGGACTGCTTCTCTCCTCTCCCGAGTTGCCTCAATTCTGACTTCTGAATGGGTGTAACCCCGATGGACAGAAAAGAACACATCTGGGCTCTTTTCTCAAAGACCCCCGCTGAGAAAAGGGCTGCTAACTCATTGGAACCGCCCTTTAAGGCTTTATCCATGCCTGACATAATGAGGCTAAGACTATCAGTGTCCACACCCTTCAAGGCAAAAACTTTCTTCCCCAAGACTCCCAGAGTCCGGTCAAGGAAATTGAAAACTTCGAAAGCTCTGAAGACACCTTTGAGAGGATGATCAAGCTCTGACGTTGACCAGAGTATTTTGGGCCTTCTCATGACCATCCGACGCGGAGCGTCTACTAGACTCGAAAAGTCTCCTTGGGCAGAGGCAGGAACTCCCAAGCTGAGAACTTCTCCCGTCTCGTACCAAACAAAACACTAGATCTGGAGGCCAATCTAGCCAAGGGAAAAAGGAAAAACAGTTTTTAACCGGTTATTATGATCGAGACAGCACCATCTTTGTAAACAGAGACTTCTTCGACACCTTCCCTAGCATAAACTCTGAAGGCGGGGAACGAGGAGCAGCAGGCACATAAAATAATTCAGAAACTCTTCAGTAAAAACACGAGTGTTTCTTTAAGTCAACCGAATGATGAAGGATCTTAGGATCTTCTCCTTCGAGAATTCCTTTGAAAAGATCAGTAGGGGAACGGAGATCGTCGATCCCTTCCTCCTACAAGTCTCTAACCAAGGAGTCAACTCCTTATGGTCCTGAATTTTGGCGTCAAAGGGTGCCAGATCATTAGGCCTGGCGTCACCTCTAACTGCGTTATGCTTGACACTCGACGTCAAGTCCAACTGCTGGACAATTGACGCCATGCAACTGCTTAACGCTCGGCGTAACGTCTAACTGCTTGACACTCGACGTCAAGTCCAACTGCTGGACGCTTGACGCCATGCAACTGCTTGACGCTTGGCGCCACGTGACTCTCGGAACAATGACGTTCGCGATTTAGATGCTTGGAACTATGCTTGACACTCGGCGTGACATCCAACAGCTTGACGCTCGACGTCACGTAACTGCTTGACGCTCGGCGTCATGTCTAACTGCTTGACACTCGACGTCAAGTCTAACTGCTGGACGCTTGAGGCCATGCAACTGCTTGACGCTCGGCGCCACGTGACTCTCGGAACAATGACGCTCGCAATTTAGACGTTCGCATCTAGAGCGTTCGCTCGTCCAACAAGAGAGACAAAGAAGTTGCACTCAGTTTCAAACCTCGTGTCAAACTCTTACAGCAGCATTAGTAGTTTGCCGTCCAATGCTCTGACGCTCGGCGTTACGTGTCATGAATTCCAACTACTCGATGCTTGGTGTGATGTACTGTAGTCCATTTCTTAACGCTCAGCGTCCTTCTTGATGCTAGCGTTATGGCGAGCAACTCTCTTCTTGTCTAGCAGGAAGGGAAATACGTAAGACGCCAGCCCTGTCTGTAAGCTAAGTCAACCGACGGCAAAGATAACATTTTACCTTGCCTTTCCCATGGCGAGGGCGAGCGTTCTGGGAAGCGTCAACAGAAACACTGGAGGGGACGTCTGCTCGGGAGCTAACGCCCCTTGTTTCCTTTCGCCGATCGACATTCCTTCTCCCAGGGGTTGGGGAGCTTGGAAGAGGTCTAAGGCTAGGATAACGACAGGGTCGAGCAGACGCACCCTCCACTGACTGATTAAATTCACTGCACTAATTTAGCACTGAAACTTGTACTTTTTAACTCACATAAGATCATACTCACATAAGATCATAATTAGACCTGCCGGCTGCGAGAGATTTTACTCTTCTGCCAAGGACTTAAATGAGCATGCAATTTGTTATCTGATTAATATTAGAATTCCCAATATCGAAAAGAAAAATAACGATACAAAGTAATTTGTGGGACTGTACCGGTTGTCATGAGTACTATGTAGCGTATATTTAACAGTAAGCTAGTTTTGTACCACTATATAAGGGTAAGGGAGATGTGCATGAGTGTTGTAATTCAAGAGGTATTAGTTTGTTGAGTGTAGTTGGAAAAGTGTATGGTAGAGTACTGATTAATAGGATTAAGGATAAAACAGAGAATGCAATCTTGGAAGTACAGGGTGGTTTTAGAAGAGGTAGGGGTTGTATGAATCAGATTTTTACAGTTAGGCAGATATGCGAGAAATATTTAGCAAAAGGTAAGGAGGTGTATGTTGCGTTTATGGATCTGGAGAAAGCATATGATAGAGTTGATAGGGAAGCAATGTGGAATGTGATGAGGTTATATGGAGTTGGTGGAAGGTTGTTGCAAGCAGTGAAAAGTTTCTACAAAGGTAGTAAATCATGTGTTAGAATAGGAAATGAAGTGAGTGATTGGTTCCCGGTGAGAGTGGGGCTGAGACAGGGATGTGTGATGTCGCCGTGGTTGTTTAACTTGTATGTTGATGGAGTGGTGAGAGAGGTGAATGCTCGAGTGCTTGGACGAGGATTAAAACTGGTAGACGAGAATGTTCATGAATGGGAGGTAAATCAATTGTTGTTTGCGGATGATACTGTACTGGTAGCAGACACAGAAGAGAAGCTTGACCGACTAGTGACAGAATTTGGAAGGGTGTGTGAGAGAAGGAAGTTGAGAGTTAATGTGGGTAAGAGTAAGGTTATGAGATGTACGAGAAGGGAAGGTGGTGCAAGGTTGAATGTCATGTTGAATGGAGAGTTACTTGAGGAGGTGGATCAGTTTAAGTACTTGGGGTCTGTTGTTGCAGCAAATGGTGGAGTGGAAGCAGATGTACGTCAGAGAGTCAATGAAGGTTGCAAAGTGTTGGGGGCAGTTAAGGGAGTAGTAAAAAATAGAGGGTTGGGCATGAATGTAAAGAGAGTTCTATATGAGAAAGTGATTGTACCAACTGTGATATATGGATCGGAGTTGTGGGGAATGAAAGTGATGGAGAGACAGAAATTGAATGTGTTTGAGATGAAGTGTCTAAGGAGTATGGCTGGTGCATCTCGAGTAGATAGGGTTAGGAACGAAGTGGTGAGGGAGAGAATGGGTGTAAGAAATGAGTTAGCGGCTAGAGTGGATATGAATGTGTTGAGGTGGTTTGGCCATGTTGAGAGAATGGAAAATGGATGTCTGCTAAAGAAGGTGATGAATGCAAGAGTTGATGGGAGAAGTACAAGAGGAAGGCCAAGGTTTGGGTGGATGGATGGTGTGAAGAAAGCACTGGGTGATAGGAGGATAGATGTGAGAGAGGCAAGAGAGCGTGCTAGAAATAGGAATGAATGGCGAGCGATTGTGACGCAGTTCCGGTAGGCCCTGCTGCTTCCTCCGGTGCCTTAGATGACCGCGGAGGTAGCAGCAGTAGGGGACTCAGCAGTATGAAGCTTCATCTGTGGTGGAAATGTGGGAGGTTGGGCTGTGGCACCCTAGCAGTACCAGCTGAACTCGGCTGAGTCCCTGGTTAGGCTGGAGGAACGTAGAGTAGAGGTCCCCTTTTTTGTTATGTTTCTTGTTGATGTCGGCTACCCCCCAAAATTGGGGGAAGTGCCTTTGGTATATGTATGTATGTAAGCTAGTTTTATTTAATCTCTGAAAATAGATCGATGATTATCTAAAGAAAGTATACTAATAGGACAAATATTTTCTTAAAAATAAAATATTCCTTATATCTTATAAAAACTTAAATACTTATGGGTTGTAAGTTAGTATTTACTTTTCATTCTTTGCAAGAAAAAAGAAATGAATTTGCAAGTCATACTACGTAGCTACGTAGTTTACGTCACATGATTGTGACGTCATAGTGTTGGCGGAGTGATTTCCTTCCGCCATCATGTTTTTAAGAGTAGGTTCGTTAGTTTTACAGTACAGGGAAAAAACTCCTAATCCTACCCCTTTCAAGCTACGAACATAGCGATCAATTTCAACCAGTAACTCTGTCAAAATAAAACCAAACGGCGAAAGCCAAAAGTATAATTGTACATCACCAAGATAACTGCAATTATACAGGTTACAGCGAGTGAAAAATCCAACGATGTTGCCGGCGTGAGTGGCAGGGAAGATCTGAGGAATTCCTGGAATGGTTCCAGGTACCTTACTAGAGGGCGCACCGGTGGTACACCTGGCTACCTAATCGGCGATTGCCGCGAGTTTTGAAATTTCTGCCGGGACGTCAGGGACTAAAGCTATACAGACAGTGCTCGACTTACGACCTATGCGACTTATGACGATTTGACTTTACGACGCTTTTTTTTCAGGGTGATGACGTCAAAAGTCTATCGGAAATAGTACGCTGATTTGACGTCCCAAGTCTATCGGAAATAGTACGCTAATTGGGCAAATATTTCCTTGGAAATAATCTATTTTCTTGTAGAAAAATAAACTGATTTATCTTAGTAAATTATTATTTCTTTTCTTGATAATATACAGTATCCTTTTTAAATAAAATATACTGTACATTAAGAACAGTTTTAATATCTTCCGATTTCATATTATCGGCGGAAAGCGACCAGGCAATACAGTGATTTCCCTTCAAAAGGCTAACGATTAATATTAGTATTCTCATTATCGGAATATCAAGTAACGATACAAACTATTTTATGGGTCTGTATCGGTCGTCATGAGTACTACGTAGCGTAAATTTGATTCTACGCTATTTTATTTAATATCTAGTAATAGATCAATATTTATCGAAAAAAAAAGTACACTAATAGGACAAATATTTTCTTGAAAATAATATATTTCCTTTTATATTATAAAATGAAATACTTTTGCTTGGTAAGTTAGTATTTTCTTTAACTTCTTGCAAGAAAAAAGAGAATGTATTTACTCATTTTGCAAGTCATTCTTTGTTGAGTTTACGTCACGTGTCTTGTGACTTCATAATTCTGGCTGAAGCGCGCTGACAAACAAAGTGATTTCCCATCAGCGTGATACCGAGTAATCTTATTACCGTATTCCCATCATTGAAACACTGTTTTAGTGGTCTGTATCATTAGTTATGAGAATAGTACGACTTACCGTAAATTTAAAAAAAGCGATGACGTCATATTTCTGGCAGAAGGCGAGTGGCAAATCAGTGGTTTCCTTCCGATGTCCTATTCCCATAGTAGGAACATCAAATAATGATACAAAGAATTTCTAATAATGTTTAAAGAAATACAAAGATTTAACTGTAGTAAAAATCAAAATACGAGAGAGAGAGAGAGAGAGAGAGAGAGAGAGAGAGAGAGAGAGAGAGAGAGAGAGAGAGAGAGAGAGAATGTGTGTATTCCTTTTATATCTAATGTAATATTCATTATGAAGAGATTTCGAATGTCAAGAAAATTATAAAAATCAGTGTTATTCATACTATATGTGCCCATTATCGTAATACGGTAGCGTGACCTTGACTTCAGCTGATGCTAACCGAAAGTAAATCAAAATTAATGGTTGATTATTGAAATGCTCAAGAAATTGAAAAATAAAATATGAACGTAATTAAACACAATAATGTCTAATGAAATATGAAGGCTTAATATTGAACGAAAAATTTAATACGATATGAAGCTTTAGTAATGAACTACCCGTATGTGATTGCGAGAGTGAGCACACACACACCCACAGAGAAAGAGCTACAACGATTTCGCATGATACCTAATAATAAAACGAACTGTATGGAAACTGATTTCCTGTAACATATTGGCGCTGATGTAATATTCATCATGAAGATATTTTTAATAAGTTAAGAAATTATAAAAAAAAAAAAAAGATTGCCATTCGCATGTACGCCATATTTTGATACAGTAGGTAGCGGCACTTTCAGATCAGCTCATCATAACCAAAGAAAAAAAAATTTGAGTAATTTTTGACTGGTAAAATGCTTCCAAAATCACCTAGAACTCTTTTTGAGCAAAATCTGGGACCAGTTTGTTCTAGATTTCGTCAATTTCGTCTACTGTATTGCAATACTGTATTCGTAGTCTTCGTGCAAATATTCAAGACCTTACAGTTGCGTACAGAGAGTATGATATTCTTTTGTACTCAGAAACTTTGCTTTCTAATATCAGGCACTCCTCTCAGCTCCTTATAACTGGTTTAAAGAAGCCAATAATGTTGAAACACGATGCCATCCCTAGGGCAAGGGGAATGGCGCATATATTAGGACTGTGTACCCTGCTTCTCATAAGTCCTGCTATGAATGTGAATGTCATGAGATTCAAAAAATAAAAGTTTGTGGCAGGCATAACAACTTCTATTTGTGTTCAATCTACCGGAATCCTGACATGGATGATTCTATCTTCGATTGTTTTCTTACCATTATGCGTAAGATACAAGAAGATGAAAGAAAGGCCTCTTTTGTCTTTGTTGGTGATTTCAATGCTCACCATAGGGAGTGGTTAAATTCTGTTTCTCCTACTGATCACCATGGCTTAAGAGCTTTAGACTTTGCCTCTGAATCAGGCTGTGAGCAAATCATAAGTGAAGCTACTCACAGGTCTGGTAACTGCTTGGACCTCATATACACAGACTCCCCTAGTGAAGACTGAGCAGCCCATCCCCGATGTATCCTACCCATGTAAGATTTTTTAAAATCTCAAGCAGACTGGAATGAGATTTTGCATGATCTTTTGGGCTTGAATTGATCACAATTGTATAGTAGTATTGATCCTGTAGTCCCTTTGAATAAGAATCTAGTCAACATAATTGATAGGCGTATCCCTTCTTATGTACTAAGGTACCGAGTGAAGGACAAACCATGGTTCAATGATGTTTGTAGACAGGCTTATTTGGAGAAGCAGGAGGCCTATATCTTTGGAAGGGTAACAGATTAGATTTAACCTGGAATAACTATACTCAGCTTGGAGCTTTTGCTCAAG
Organism: Palaemon carinicauda; assembly: GCF_036898095.1. NCBI lineage: Eukaryota > Metazoa > Arthropoda > Malacostraca > Decapoda > Palaemonidae > Palaemon > Palaemon carinicauda. The sequence continues at coordinate 60,041,813 of NC_090733.1, forward strand.
AGTTTTTATACTTAAACTGAAAAAGAATACAATTGAACCATAAAAGAAACCCTTTCTGTGAAAAAGAATAAAATTAAACCATAAAAGAAACCCTTTCTGGTACAACCCAGGAGCATAAGTGGTCGACTACCCTTAAATCTGCATTCTTTGGTGTAGATGCAACAGTTCCTCCTTTATTGAAACCAGATGGCTCTGCCCCTCACTGTCCAAAGGAATAGTCAACCATTTTGGCAAATGTGTTTGACAGCAAGCAGAGTAATGAGAATCTCAAACTTCCTCATTCCTGTTTTCCTGAAGCTAAACTAACTAGTTTAGCTTTTTGATCTAGTGAAATTAAAACTCTGTTGATGGACCTTGATGCTTATGGAGGTGTAGAACCAAATGATATTTTTCCTTTGTTTTGTATAAAGACTCCAGATTTCTTGGCTCCAAAGTTATTTGTTATTTTGTGCAAGTTAGCAAGAAGAGGAGCTTTTAGCACTTGTTGGAGAATTAGTAATGTTACTTAAATATGTATATGTGTTTATGGTGGCTCAAGTCCAACTGATTACAGCCCCATTTCCATAACTCCCATATTATCTAAAGTTTTTGAACGTCTTTTGGCAAAACATCTTAATAGGTTTGCTGAAAGTAATCATCTGTTCCCTAGTTTGCAATTTGGTTTTTGTAAAAGCCTTGAAGCGTGTGGTGCCTACTTACAATCTCCAATGCTGTAGAGAAAGCCCTTGATTGTGGTCAGGAAGTTCGTATGGTTGGGCCTTGATTTTAGTGCTGCCTCTGACCGTGTTAATTATGATGCCCTTGTTTTCAAACTTGAACAGTTGGCAGTGGGTGGGTCATTTCTCAGCATCATTATTGAATTTTTAAGTAATAGATCGCAAAGACTTGTTGTTGATGGGGACCATAGTGAGTACTGTACAGGCATAGGAATATGATATCTGGCGCTCCTCAGGGTAGTGTTCTTGGCCCATTACTTTTCATACTATATACACATGGCATGTGGTTTGGTCGGGAAAACAAGCTTGTTGTATATGCAGATGATGCTACTCTCTTTGCATCAATTCCATCTCCTGAATGTAGATCAGGGGTTGCTGAATCCCTTGATAGAGATCTAGCTAAAATTAGTGCATGGTGCAAATTATGGGGTATGAAGTTGAATCCTAACAAACCTCAAAGTATGATTGTAAGTAGGTCAAGGACTGTGGCTCCTCAACATTTGGATCTCAGCACTGATAATGTTTCTTTAACTTTGTATGACTTTTAAAATTTTAGGTGTGATTCTCGACAGCAAATTTAATTTTTAGAAACATTAAGTCTGTGTCTTCTTGAATTGCACAAAAAAAATTGGCTTATTGAGAAAGTTTTAAGATTTTTGGTGATCAATCTATTCTGAAGAAGTGTTTTAATTCTTTCATTTTACCTTGTTTCAAGTATTTTTCTCCTGTCTGGTCTTCAGCTGCTGATTCTCATCTTAATTTGTTGGACAGGAACTTACGGTCGATTAAAAATCTTATTCCTGAGCTAGATATCAATCTCTGGGACCGTTGTTCAATCAATTCATTACGCATGTTGCATAAGATTTTTTTATAATGCTGATCATCCTTTGCATTCAGATCTTCCCTGACAGTTCCATCCAGTTCGTAATACTAGGTCCAGCTGTGACCAAGTTGTGGATAATCCTCCTAATCGTGTAGTTGAACCAGTAGAACTTCAAAAGTTTAAACTCTCAGCATATGTTTTTATGTTGAACAGGCTTAAATAAGTCCTTTCATAGTGTATATATAAAATATCTGTTTAATGTGGTTAATGTTTTTAAAATATTTAATTTTAATTTTTCATCACTACTTATATTGTTTATTTCCTTTCCCTGTTCGAGCCTTTAGGCTTATAGCATCTTGCTTTTCCAACTGGGGTTGAAGCTCAGCTAGTAGTAATAATAATAATAATAATAATAATAATAATAATAATAATAAATAATAATAAAAATATGGGAGGATGCAATAACTACCCAACTGCCCGTCAGTTTTCTGCAGCTTACTTACGAATTTTAGTACATAATGACTTGCAGGATGTGCTCAAAGGGGACTCTATACCTCAGCAATTAGTAAACATTCTTTCACTTTCAAGCAGAGTTAAGGTCTATGATCTTTCATACTAATCTTCTGTTCAAGCTTTAAATTCTTCAACGGACAGAAACAAAATTTTGAATGACAAACGTTTTGAGATAAAATTAGCAGCTAATTTTGATGATGGTGATGATTAAACGTATCTTCCAAGTAGCTAATTTTTGTCTTTGTGTTATAGCACCATTGTTGCCTAAAGTGCAGGATTCATTGTCTTTAAAGTTGAAAAATAATTGAAGTGTGAAACCTGTATTAATGCTCTTATTGGTACTGATAATGGCTCTTAGCATTCTTTAATTAGATTGAAAAATAAAGATGCTTTAAAACACCCATTTGATGAAGTAAAAAAGATATGCCTGTGCTGTAAAAAGAAATTCAAAGTTGGTAGCAATTGGCATTGAAACGCATATGGATTGGATAAAAAGGGTATGCAAAAAATAATTCCATCTATTAGACTACTATACTTTTATAAGTATATTTTTTTAAATAATATAAGCATATGTAAGAAACTGAACCCGATAATGATCATATTGTTTTACTTATTAAGTTTGTGGCAAAAAATACCTGTAGATCAGATTTTTTTATGCTGCTTAAAAAGTTCTCAGCAGGATTACAGGCAAAAAAAATAATATGAGAAGTCATCAGATGTATATAGAACTAATACACTTCCTGTGTGAACTGTAAGTCATAATATAAATTAAAAAAAAAATCCAATACAAATAGTTTCCTTTGACCTTCTTAATGACTACTTCACTTTAGAAGCCAAAAGTCACTATCCTAAACAATTTATGATTCTCTGACCATGTTCTTTCTCTTTAGATCTTCAGATATTCATAGTGTATCTGATCTGGAAGGATAATTGAATGATTGATTTTTATTGTATATAAAAAATTAAAGAATATTCAATTAAAATCATAAAATCTAAATTGTCATTATACAAGTTAAATAGTTTTCTAAGACCTGCTTCTGAAATAAATCTAAAAATGCCACTAGCATAGTAGGACACATCATGTCCAAGAATCTTGGCAAGGATGAACCTGCCATCCTCACCTTGAGCCTCAAACAGATATCTATTCCACGGGTTGCTATAATTGGGGCATTCGGTCAACAAATACCTCAATGTTAAAGGTACCAAACCATCGTTGCAATACGGTTGGTGTTGGCCCTTTAGCAGAACCTCGTTTGTCAACCGAGTGTGACCAATGCGGAGATGGCAAAAAGTGGTCCCTCACTTTTGGGGCATCATTTTATATCTCCAAAGGGATATAGCATTCATTATTTCTTTCATCTTATTTTGAACCAAACAATCCCAATTCTGTTGCCAATTATCATAAACAAATGATTACTGGGAATGGGATACCTTCTTGGTAGCAACTCAGCTGCAGCATTCTTGGCCAGTGAATCTGCCTTCTCATTTATACACACACATCTGTCGGAACCCAACAAAATCAAACCGTTATACCTTTCATGCTAATAATTAAAAGCCACTCTAAAATCTTTAAAACTAAAGGGTTATTGGAATTAAAAACTTCTAAAGCTTGTAGGGCACTTCTTGCACCACTAAAAATGATAAAATTCTTCTCCTCTTGTAACACTAGGTATTTTCTAGATAGCAGTTAGTATGCCATATAGTTCGGCCTTAAATAAGGAAGCTGTTAGAGAAAGTGCACCTCTACAATTAAAAGCATTACTATATACTCCAAATCCAACGCTAGCATCCCTCTCCCTCTGTCGGCTGGGCTAACTCAGGTTAAGGGAGCGTGTCGTCGTCAGCTTGCTGAGGAGCCAGACAGAGGTCAACTCTGGGTCGGCTGCATTTGGCCTTCTCTACGGATATGTACAGTGATGGAGCAGGAGAAGAGACTGAACCCCATGCAGACACTAGAGAGACTGCCGGTCCAATACCTTTAGAGTCTCTTAGAGGAGACTAAAGTTACCCTCTGAGGAAGCCAGCGTGCACTTCCTCTGTGCCCCTAGCTGGATCAGCTCCAGAAGGTCTTACTTCGATGGGGGACCAGCAATCCTTAAGAATGCCCTCAGCTGAAGAATGTCGTCAACGGCCACACTGCTTTGCTATAGGAAGTGGCAGAGTCCTCAAATCATAAAGGTTGTCTGGGGGTCAAACAGCCACTGCTTCTACTTGATAGTTTCCCAGAGAAGACCGATCGAGCAGAAGTTGCATGAAGAAATCGAGGAGACAAAGAAGGAAGTCAGGGTTTCTTCGCCTTTGAGGATGACCCCAAAGGAGATGAATCCCTCTTAGACTTCTTCTTACGTTGTCTACCAAATCTCTCCCACCGGGAAGATGGCCACTCCTGACATTCTGCACAGGGAGAATCCTGCCTACAAGTGTGTCCTCTGCAGGTCAGGCAGAGAGAGTGAGGGTTCATCTTGACCGGCAGGCAATGGCGGCCTTCAGGTTCAGGACAAGTTAACACGCTGACCTCAACAGCAACACTTACACCTGGAAAAAGAAAAACAGATTAGTCTAATGGCCAATCAAGTATGGTTATAGAGGTAGAGAGACAACATCCACTCTCAATCAAGCCAAAAGCAAAAGTGGTGATAGAACACAGATGTGTGTGTGAGCGGGCTAGCCGATACTAACCCTTAATCCCCGTTAACTATCTGTGGGTAGTTATACCTTGCTAAAAGTCTTATGGCAAATCATCCAGCTTAGCCAAAAGTATTTTCCCTAATAAAGAGCAAAAGGGTTTGTATTAGTAATTGAATAAATTAGCGAGTTGGGAGAGCAAGATGAATTGTTAAAATTAGGAGGTCGGAGTAATATTGAAAAGTAAAAATAGAATAGATAGAAATTCAGATTCAAACTGGGCAGTTTCCTTAAGTTCAACAGCCCTCTTGCCCATCACAATGGTTCAACATGGAAAATATTCCCTGTTAAAGCACAATGACTTCATCAAGGCATTCTTTTTTGCTAACACATTAAGATCAAGGAATGTTTGAAGCACTCACCTAGCCCTTTTGTTCAGCAAATAATGAGGGTATGACAACACAACCCAAACGAACCCAAAAAAGAACCAGTGGTACTGATTGCCACCCCTCCCTCGTGCCCGGAGGCGGAGGCTCGTGTTAGGTAGCTGCAGTATTTGGTGCCTGTCCTGAGGAGTGAGTGCCAATATCATCCATCTGAAGCCCTGTCAGGCACCAACCAGATATGAATAGACTTAACAGGGAAAGACAGGGCAATTGAATGGTCTTGTAAAGCACTCCCCTGATCTTTTGTTAGGCAAACAATGAGGGAGTGACAACATTCCCCCAAAATAAGTCGGCTAACGAACCAACGCCACG
>NC_090733.1:60049747-60082247 GCF_036898095.1 Palaemon carinicauda
TTCGATTGTGAGTAACCTGGCGACTGAGGTAAGGTCCAGGACCCTTCAGGTGGCGGTTTGAAAGAAAGTCGAGTCATCGCCAGCATGTCACATTGTCACTAGAGTTACCACGGTGACCACGAGTGCCCTTTCTATGTCCCTGCCTAGGCCAAATGTCAATGGTCTGGCAATTCCTATAACTAGAGACTGACCAGTGATTAGAAGTCTCAAGACCCCTCCAGGGTTCAAAAAGGTACTCCCACCTGTACCAGGTCTTTGGGAGTCTCCTGCTTGTTATGGGCCTCTCCCTCCCGGCCCCCACACCTGTTCCGTCAGCCAACACTTTTAGTCCACCATAGATTTTGGCAAGTTGACTTGGGGAGCAGTTCAATGTTGACAAAGTAGTGCTCAGGATTATTATTATCATTATTACTAGCTAAGCTACAATACAACCCTAGTTGGAAAAGCAAGATGCTACAAGCCCAAGGGTTCCAACAGGAAAAAATAGCACAGTGAAGAAAGGAAATAAACAATATGAGAAACAATGAACAATTAAAATTAAACAACTTAAGAACGGTAACAAAAACAGATATTTCATATACAGGTATAACTATAAAAACACTTATGTCAGTCTGTTCAACATAAAAAAAATTTGCTGCAAGTTTGGATTTTCAAGTTCTACAGATTCAAACCCAATTAGGAACATCATTCCACAACTTGGTCACAGCTGGAATTAAACTAGAATACTGTGTAGTAATGAGCCTAATGATAGAGAAGGCATGACGATTAGAATTAACAGAATGCGTAGTATTACGAACCGAATGGACCTGTCCGGGAAGATCTGCAAGTAAAGGATGTTAAGAATTTTGAAAAATCTTATGCAATATGCATAATGAACTGACTGAACGAATGTGTCAGAAATTGATATCTAGATCAGGAATAGGAATCAGAAATTTAATAGATCGTAAGTTCCTGTCCAACAAATTAAGATGAGAATCCACTACCGAAGACCAAACAGATCAATACTCGAAACAAGGTAGAATGAAAGAATTAAAACATTTCTTCAGAATACATTAATCAACGAAAATCTTAAAACACTTTCTCAATAAGACAATTTTTTGTGAAATTGAAGAAGACACAGGCCTCAAGTGTTTCTCAAAATTAAATTTGCTGTTGAGAATCACACCTAAAATTCTAAGTCATACAAAGTTAAAGAAACATTATCAATGCTGAAATCTGGATGTTGAGAAACCACTGCCCTTGACCTACTTACAATCATACTTTATGATTCTACTTTATGCCCCACAATTTGCATCATGCACTAATATTAGCTAATTCACTATCAAGGGATTCAGCCACCCCAAATCTACATTTGCGATGGAATTGATGCAAATAATGTAGCATCATCTGCATATGCAACAAGCTTGTTTTCTAGGCCAAACCACATGTCATGTGTATATAGCATGAAAAGTAATGGGCCAAGAACATTACCCTGAGGAACACCAGATATCACATTCCTATACTCACTATGGTATCCATTAACAACAACTGTGATTTATTACTTAGAAATTCAATAATGATGATAAGAAATCACTCAACCTCTTACAACAGTTTCAGTTTGAAAACAAAGGCCTCATGATTAACATGGTCAAAGGCAGCACTAAAATCAAGGCCAATTATATAAACTTCCGAACCGCAATCAAGGGATTTCTGTACAGCATTGGAGATTGTCAGAAGGGCATCAAATACTCCAAGGCCTTTACGAAAACCAAATTGCTAACTAGGGAACAAATTATTATCTTCAGCAAACCCATTAAGACGTTTTGCCAAAGGTTCAAAAACTTTAGATAATATGGGAGTTATGGAAATTGTGCAGTAATCAGTTGGACTTGAGCTACCACAAATACATTCACATAGTGGAGTAACAATACCAATTCTCTAACAAGTGCTAAAAGCTCCTCTTCTTGTTCTACCTGCGCAAAATAACAGATAACTTTGGAGCTAAGAAATCTAGTCTTTATATAAAAAAAATGAAAAATACCATTTAGGTCTATGTCTGCATAAGCATCAAGTTCCATCGAGAGCTTTAATTTCATGAGATCGAAAAGCTAAACTAGTTAGTTTATCCTCAGGAAAACAGGAAAAGGCAAAGGAAAAGATTCCTGCACCCAGAGCTGAGGCAGTCCTTGCCAAGATGGGGGGCATTCCAAAGCTCAGATGACAGGCCGAGAAGAACACCAGACCAGCCATACCTATAATGTCGACATTGTCACATGAGTCGACCAGAGAAGTTCTGGCAGTGTGACTTCTCATGACAATCCCAGATCCTGCTTCAGTGTCAACTCAGCTGACATTGTTTCAATCGACAACGTCCAGTCCCTCCAGTCAGACGCCGTCTATCTGACCTGTTCATGACTCCTGACTCTAGGAAGATCCCCAAGCCTGTGATCTTCCAGTTAGAAACTGGACCAAGATTTGCACGGTTACCGAGGGATTTTGAGGCCTACTGTGTCAGTAGCTAACAGTACAAAGCTCTGGTTGGAGAACAACTGAGTTAGGAAGAAACCTGAAAGGAGAGATTAAAAAAGCTTTCTCGGCCATAAGGGGTTCTAAGATCTCATACCCAAATATAAAGGAACGCCTCCTTGACGGGTGCGGAGAAGCCCGCGAAAGACGCAATGCTGAAAGGAGCTCGATTCAACAGTGCTACTTGTGGGGAGGGCAAACGGTTGAAGATTTATACCGTGCGGTTGGCCTCCTTGTGCAAGTCGACATATCATCGGTTTAGCCTGGACTGAGAAGAGCTGTGATAAAAGCTCCTCAGAACTGTTCCAAGCAAAGCTGCAAGTTGGCTGGAACAATCTCTGACCATCAGGCTACTTGCAGAACGTCCTGCACTTGTTGGGTGTTCTCGATGAGGCTTCCCGTTAGTGAAGCCAGAAGGCAAAGGGCTTGGCCATTAGTCATGTGGGACAATGATGGCACAGCTCATATGCCAAAAAGGTTGCCATGGCTGTCCCAAATCGTTCACCTGCACCTGACCAAGTGTATCCCCGCACTACTCGACCTTCACCTATGTAAGTGGACCTGCCACCATCACGCACTCCACGTAGGTCTCCTCAGATCCAGAGAAGGTACTACAGTATACTTGGTGCGACAAGACATAGATCATTGTGAATGAGTGCCGCAGACGCCTCAACCTGTGCCTACGCTGTGGCTCGGCTAACCACCATGTCGTGCAGAGTGGGCAACACACGGCCACCTATGCACAGATAACCTGTCAAGAAGTCACACTGCCTACAGCACTGTGAAGGAAACCACTTCCGTCCAGATTTCTTCCATGTGGAGGGCAGTAGATGAGAGCGCTACTTCGATGCTGATGTACTATTCTTGTTCGAACAGTAGCAAGGGGAGCTGAAGTGGGAGTGAATCCAGTGTTTCTTCTCAGACCGTTGAGAAAAACAGCAAGAAGTCAAAACCCAGGAAGTAATCTAGAACCAAGGAGAATCATAGGGAGCTGAACACCAGACCTTCGTGTAGAAGATGTAGCTACATCGAAGGGGAATATGAGTGCTAGGAAGCTTCCTCCTAGTATTACGTTGGCAGCCTCGGAAATATGATATTTTCATTATAAAATAAATTTTTGAATATACTTACCCGGTGAATATATAAATAGCTGACGTCTCCGACGGCCCGACAGATTCCAAAAACTCGCGAGCGATCGCCATGAAGGTTGCGGGTGTGCCCACCAGCGCCGACTATCGGCCAGATACCGCATATACTTCTCAACCACTCCAGTTCTTCTCAGTCCGCTGGGTCTCTATCGGGGAGGAAGGGAGGGCCTTTAATATTATATATTCACCGGGTAAGTATATTCAAAAATTTATTTTATAATGAAAATATCATTTTTAAATATTAAACTTAGCCGGTGAATATATAAATAGCTGATTCACACCCATGGTGGTGGGTAGAGACCAGTATTAATACAATAAAGGCGTTTATGTTCAAGAGTTTTTTGACAAATATTTCATAAAAAAACCAACTTAAGTATAGGTACCTGGTAAGGAAGCTGACTCTGATGATTACTCTGCCTCATTAGTCCGCTTTCCTCACGAAGCCCAGCCATCCTCTCAGGATGCTGAAAGACTCCCAGGAGCTGTTATATCCAGGGCGAACACCCCTATAACAGGACCTCATCAATACCCTTAATCTGGGCACTCTCAAGAAACAACATTTGACCACCCGCCAAACCAAAAAGATTGCGAAAGACTTCTTAGTCTTCCGTACAACCCAAGACAAGATTAAAAACCATTTCAAGAGAAGATTAAAAGGATATTGGGATTAAGGGAATGTAGTGGTAGAACCCTCACCCACTACTGCACTCGCTGCAACGAATGGACCCAGTGTGTAGCAGTCCTCATAAAGAGTCTGGACGTCTTTTAAGTAAAATGAAGCGAACACTGACTTGCTCCTCCAAAAGGTCGCGTCCATAATACTTCGAAGAGATCTGTTTTGCTTAAAAGCCACCGAAGTCGCTATTGCTCTCACTTCGTGAGTCTTGACCTTAAGCAAACTACGATCTTTCTCACTTAAATGAGAATGTGCCTCCCGGATTAAAAGTCTAACAAAGTACGATAACGCATTCTTGGACATGGGCAATGAGGGCTTCTTAACGGAGCACCATAAAGCCTCAGAACAACCTCGTAATGGTTTAGTTCTAGCCAAGTAAAACATAAGAGCTCTAACGGGGCACAGCACTCTTTCAACTTCGTTACCTACGATCTCTGAAAGACTAGGTATTTCAAAAGATTTAGGCCAAGGACGAGACGGAAGTTCGTTCTTGGCCAATAAACCAAGTTGAAGAGAACATATCGCTTTATTCGTCGAGAAGCCGATGTTCTTACTAAAAGCATGGATCTCACTGACCCTTTTAGCCGAAGCCAAGCTCACCAAAAAAAGTGTCTTGAGGGTAAGATCCTTCAGGGAGGCTGAATTTAACGACTCAAACCTGTCTGACATTAGGAACTGTAGGACCACGTCTAAGTTCCAAGCAGGAGTTGAAATACGACGCTCCTTAGAGGTCTCGAAAGACTTAAGGAGGTCTTGGAGATCTTTGTTATTTGAAAGATCCAAGCCTCTATGTCTGAAGACAGAAGCCAACATGCTTCTGTAGCCTTTAATGGTGGGAGCAGAGAGGGAGCGAACATTTCTCAGATGCAGGAGAAAATCCGCAATCTGCGCTACAGAGGTACTGGATGAGGAAATGGAGGAGGACTTGCACCAATCTCTAAATACCTCCCACTTCGACTGGTAGACCTTGATAGTAGATGATCTCCTAGCCCTCGCGATCGCTCTGGCTGCCTCCTTCGAAAATCCTCGAGCTCTTGAGAGTCTTTCGATAGTCTGAAGGCAGTCAGACGAAGCGCGGGGAGGCTTTGATGAGGTCTCTTTACGTGAGGCTGCCGTAAGAGATCCATCCGTAAAGGCAGAATCTTTGGGACGTCAACCAGCCATAGAAGTACCTCTGTGAACCACTCTCTCGCGGGCCAGAGGGGAGCAACCAACGTCAACCTTGTCCCTTCGTGAGAGGCGAACTTCTGCAACACCTTGTTGAGGATCTTGAACGGCGGAAATGCGTAAGCGTCCAGGTGAGACCAGTCCAACAGAAAGGCATCTATGTGGGCCGCCTCTGGATCTGGGACTGGAGAGCAATAAGTCGGGAGCCTTTTGGTCAGCGAGGTCGCAAAGAGGTCGATGGTGGGCTGACCCCAAGTCAACCAAAGACTCTTGCACACATCCTTGTGGAGGGTCCACTCTGTAGGGATAACCTGACCTCTCCGACTGAGACAGTCCGCCAAGACGTTCAATTTCCCTTGGACGAACCTCATCAACAGTGAGATGCCTCGATCTTTTGACCAGATGAGGAGGTCCCTTGCGATGACGAAAAGAGCGTGGGAGTGAGTGCCTCCTTGCTTGGAGATGTAAGCCAAGGCCGTGGTATTGTCCGCATTCACTTCTACCACCTTGTTTCGAAGCAGACTCTCGAAACTCGTCAGTGCTAAATGAACAGCCAACAGCTCCTTGCAGTTGATGTGAAGGCTCCTCTGGTCTGCCGTCCAAAGACCCGAACATTCCAGACTGTCCAGAGTCGCCCCCCAACCCAAGTCCGACGCGTCTGAGAATAACACATGGTTTGGGTTCTTGACTGCCAGGGACAGACCTTCTCGAAGACGTATATTGCTGTCCCACCAGCTCAGGCAAGTCTTGACTGGCTCGGAGATCGGGATCGAGACCGCCTCCAAAGTATTGTCCTTGTTCCAATGGGAGTCTAAATGGAACTAGAGAGGGCGTAGGTGAAGTCTCCCTAGAGAGATAAACTGTTCCAGGGATGAAAGCGTCCCTAGGAGGCTCATCCAGCTTCTCACAGAGCAATGGTCTTTCTCTAGCATGAGACGGACTTTGAGCAAGGCTTGCTCTATCCTGTTGGCAGACGGAAAAGACGGAAAAGCCCGAAAAGCTAGACTCTGTATCTCCATCCCTGAATAGAGAATCGTTTGGGAGGGAGTCAGCTGAGACTTCTCTATGTTCACCAATAGGCCCAACTCCTTTGCAAGATCCAACGTCCACTGTAGGTCCTGCAGACAGTGATGACGGGACGACGCTCCGAGTAACCAGTCGTCCAGGTACAGGGAGGCTCAAATCCCCGTCAAATGTAAGAATTTTGCTACATTTCTCATGAGCCTCGTAAAAACAAGAGGAGCAGGGCTGAGGCCGAAGCACAGTGCTCGGAATTGGTACACCACATTCCTGTATACAAACCTCAGATATGGCTGAGAATCTGGGTGTATAGGAATGTGGAAGTACGCATCCTGCAAGTCGAGAGAGACCATCCAGTCTCCCTCTCTGACTACTGCCAGAACGGATTTGGTGGTCTCCATCGTAAATTTTGTTTTGACAACAAACACGTTGAGAGCACTGACATCCAGCACCGGCCTCCAACCTCCTGTATGCTTTGGAACTAGGAAGAGACGGTTGTAAAACCCCGGTGATTGAAGGTCCGAGACTTTCACCACCGCCCCCTTCTCTAGCAACTGAGACACCTGCAGATGTAATGCCTGTCTCTTTGACTCCTCTCGATACCTGGGAGAGAGGTCTATAGGGACTTTTACTAGAGGAGGTCTCCGTACAAAAGGTATTTTGTACACCTCCTTTAGCAACAAAACAGACTCCCGGTCTGCACCCCTCTTCTCCCAGGCCTGCCAGAAGTTGGCTAATCTGGCCCCTACTGCTGTCTGAGGACATGGGCAGTCAGACTCTGCCACGGGAGGACTTAGATCCTCTCCTCTTACCTCTTTTACTATCGGCACGAGAGCCTCCCTTACTGGGAGCTCTGCCACGAAAGGGCGGGATAAATCTCGTCGCTGGAGTATCGAACTTAGGTCTAACGACATAAGAGAACGAAGGAGCAGCCCTACGCGCAGACGTGGCCATCAAATCATGGGTATCCTTCTGCACTAGAGACGCGGCGATATCCTTAATCAACTGCTGTGGGAACAAGGCAGAAGACAACGGCGCAAAGAGTAGCTCTGACCTTTGACAAGGAGTTACACCTGCAGAAAGGAACGAACAAAGAGTCTCCCTCTTCTTAAGGACTCCTGCCATAAAAGTAGCGGCGAGTTCATTAGAGCCATCACGGATAGCTTTGTCCATGCAGGACATAATTTGCACAGAGACATCACGGTCAGCCGAAGAGATCTTCCTGCTCAAGGCTCCCAGCGACCAATCCAAGAAGTTGAAAACTTCAAAGGCCCGATAAACTCCTTTGAGAAGATGATCTAGGTCTGAAGAGGACCAGCAAACTTTCGAGCGTCTCATGGCCAGACGACGAGGAGAGTCTACGAGGCTTGAGAAGTCTCCCTGGGCAGAGGCAGGTACTCCCAAGCCGAGAACTTCTCCCGTGTCATACCAGATGCTCGCGCGAGAAGCCAGTTTAAACGGGGGAAAAGCAAAAGCTGACTTCCCCAAACTCCTCCTGGTCATCAACCAGTCGCCTAGTAAACGCAAAGCTCTCTTAGAAGAGCGAGAGAGCACTAGCTTTGTGAACGACGGCGTCGAAGCAGCTAGGCCCAGCGTGAACTCTGATGGGGGCGAACGAGGAGCAGCAGACACAAAATGATCAGGAAAAAGTTCTTTAAAAATAAGCATGATCTTTTTAAAATCAAGAGAGGGCTGAGCAACTTTAGGCTCCTCTCCATCCGAAAAAGTCCCCAAAGGCATATCAGTTGGAAGGGGATCAACGACTTCCTCATCCGACGGAACTTCGTCCGACAACTGCCGAGTCTCGCGATACGGAGAGACATGCCGAGGAGGCTATGCTTGACAGGCTATGTCAACATGCGACGGAGCAGCAGCAACAGCTGAGGAAACGACGTCACGCCGCGGCTGCAAAGACTGAAAGTCTTGTGACTGACAAACAACAACAGCCTGAGTTGATTGCTGTTCGACATCACGTCGAGACTGCATTGACTGCAGGGTCTGAGCAGGAAAAACAATTTCTGACTGCGGTGACAGACGCTCAACGTCACGTCGAGGCAACGGAGTCGGTCGGCGAACGTCAGTGCGGGGCTGCGGTGACAGCTGCTGAACGTCAGTTCGAGACTGCGGCAAAGGGGGTTCCACGTCACGTGACTGACGTGAATGACGAGGAACACGATCAGCATCACGTTTCAAAGCACTAGAAACGTTAGCGCTAACATCATACGGACGAGAAAACACTCGTTTAGGCGGCTGAAGGCCAGAGTCACGCTTATCGTACTGGCGAACCGCAAGCAAAGGATCATCGCGAACCTGTTCATGCTCGTAATCTTCCATAAGGGAGGAAAGTTTAGACTGCATGTCCCGCAGGACAACCCACTTCGGGTCAACGGGAGTCGGAACGGGCCGTGACGTCGGTAACGTCTGCGCAGGCAAAACATTGCCTCTACCGAGACCCTCGGACTCCGTGTTACGTTTTCGCTTAACAGGCAAACAGCCATCCGATGACTGCAAGTGGTCAAAGCTGCCCCAATGGCTACAGCCAGGATGCTGGACCTGTCCTGAAGGGACTGACTTGCGCTTTAAGGGCCTAGAAACCTTGCGCCAAGGTTTCTTATACGACAAGTCGTCGGAGGACGAGGAGAACTTAGTCTCACCCGTTTTATGGTAAGGACGTTCTTGATGAGAAACGTCTGATACCAAAGAGGGAACGTCTGTACGTCGGTTTACACCTCTCGCCCCCTTAAGTCCAACGACATTACTTCTCCCTGGTGCAGGGGAGCCTGAAAGAGGTCTCGGACTAGGGGAGCGACAAGCACGAACAGACGAACCCTCGGTCGCAACACTAAACACATTTTGCGCACTTTCCACTGTACCACTTAGATTTTCTGCTTTACCACTTTGACACTTCAACAACTTAACATCGGACATAAGCTGGTTCCTGTCTGAGGCTAAGGATTCAACCTTTTCACCTAATGCTTGAATCGCTAAAAACATATCGCGCATTGAAGGTTCATGAGCAGAGGGTTCAGGAACTACCACTACAGGGGAAGGATTAGGTTCAGGGGCATGGGAGGAGGAAAATTCCAAAGATCTAGATGAGCTTCTCCTCACCCTATCTCTTTCGAGCTTACGAGTATACTTTTCATACTCTAGCCACTCGAATTCCGACAAGACCACGCACTCCTCACACCGATCTCCTAATTGGCAGGATTTACCCCGGCAATTAGAACAAACAGTATGAGGGTCGATAGAGGCCTTGGGAAGACGTTTGTTACAATCTCTCGCACACTTGCGATATACAGGAGAAGGGTCAGCCATTATGAACAACCAGAGAAAATCCAAATTAAAGCCAAGTTCATCAACAAGAAACACAAGCCAAAAAAGGGTTTCAAGAGTTTTATTGAAGAAACACACCAACACAGCGAAAGCCAATAAAACAACCAAAACAAAGTACTTCACCAATTCGGTAGAAAACTCGAGGTCTAAAGCGAGCGGAACCAATGTTGTCGGCGACACCGACAGAGAAGAACTGGAGTGGTTGAGAAGTATATGCGGTATCTGGCCGATAGTCGGCGCTGGTGGGCACACCCGCAACCTTCATGGCGATCGCTCGCGAGTTTTTGGAATCTGTCGGGCCGTCGGAGACGTCAGCTATTTATATATTCACCGGCTAAGTTTAATATTTAAAACTCAATTTCCAAGGTTACCCCTCAACCTGAAAATGTCATTGCACATCCAATGACTCTTTCACAATTGGCTATTGATAACTTGTCCTCGACACTCTCCAAAGCTTCTCCAACTAACTTCTCCAGGGAGGAAGCAGGAACTGGGGCTGTATTGAAAAGGCTTCATAGGGTTAACCTGGTGTAGTTGGCTGATGTACCGATCATGGTTATTCCAGTAACCTTATCTGAGTTTCAATCGAGAGCGTTAAACCCTGGATAGGTGTGGTGGGTCGTATACGACCCGAGGTAAAAAAAAAAAAAAAAGTTTGGCCATAATTTTCCATCTGTATTGCTGTAAAGTGTTTGTGAATGTCTTCTACCCCACATGTTTCGATAAAATAGCTTATAGTTTCTCCTGTTTTTGTAAGTTTGTACCTTTATGATAACTTAATTATGATCATTATTTTATTCTCTTTAATTGCAAAAGAATCTATAAACTTCATTCTAGCTACCATAATATTTCTCTGCAAATCTTCGAACAATTATATAAGCAAATGACTCGCTGATATTGACATATCTTTCTCCATTTCAGGTAGCACATTTGACCTTCCAAGGTGGTGTGGTTGGCGGCCATTTTGTGAGCATATCCGACACAAGCTGGCATAGCTCTATGTATTCCTCTTTTATAAAAATTTCTGATATTTTCATGCATAAATACCATGCTCAGCAATGGATATAAGGATTTTATTTAAGAAAAAAAATCTAAATAGAAATCCAAAAAAAAAAAAAAAAATTCTCATTTTTATAACATTAAATAATATCTAAGTGCAGATTATTTTACACATTTTCCTGTAAAAATTTCAGCCACTATGTCATTTTACCCCCAAAAAATGTTGAAAAGAGGATAGATTATTTTAGCCAAAAAACATACTTTTTTTCTCATTTCAGGAAACGTTCCCTTGTGGTCCCCCACCCCCTGGATCTCAGCAAATGATGCTCAATTATCGTAGAATGAATGCTTAGAATAGTTTTGGCTCATTTCCATTTTTAGATTTTCAGTGAATTTTTTTGTTAAAGTCATTTTCTTAGTATACTTATCTATTATTTATTTCTAAAATATATTTATTTTTAATTTAGCTTTCATTTACTTTATTTGAGGAATAGAATATTCTTTGAAGTTTCTTTTAATAGTAAAAGGAGAATTGCTTTGTAAATTAATTTTTTTGGGACCTCGGGTCGAGGTAGACCCATCGATACCTAATTAAGGTGGTCAAATAACGATACCTATCCAGGTTTAAGCGCTCTCATTGACTCAGAAGCAGAGGTCAACCTACGGTCATCAAGTGTAGAGAAGGATTACCAACTGCAGATGGTTTATGACATTATTGGACTGAAAGGTTTAGGTCAAACAAGACCTAAAGCCTTAGGTACTGTAGTGTTGACCCCTATCCTGCACGGAATGACATTCACCCCAAGTGTGTAAACTGTCATGCCTTCAGGGACTACGGATGAGCATACGGTACTTGGTTATCATTTCTTGAAAAAAAATAGGGTGATAGTTGATGGAGCCCGAAATAGGCTGAGAATTGGTGGTACTCCCGAGAAGCCTCTTCAGGAGCATATGTCCATTGACTTGGAAACTGTCATCAGCAAGTGTTTTACACAACTGAAGTCCCCGCCACCGATTAAATCAGAATTGCCAATATTGAGCCCATACCTGTTCCTGTCACTGTAGATCTTCCTAAGGGGGTTGAAAACACTTTTATGTGCCCCTCTTGTTTGTCTAACTGTTGGCCAGAGGTGTAATTTGATGGCGACATAATAACTCTGTCTGTCAAGAAAAGCTACAGCGATCCCTGGCATCCTAGAACTGAAAGATGGAAAAGCCTCAATTTCATTCAGGAGTTTATGTGAAGGAACTACCAAGATTAGGAAGGGCGATCCCTTGGGGAAGGTGTTTACCATGGCAATGGTGGATGCTCCTCTATCCTGCCTGGTAGCACAGGAGTGCGACCTGACTCCTGAACCAAGAGTACTAGGAGAGATAGATAATCTGTCTATCTCAGACAAACTGGATTCTTCCCAGAAGGACCAGATCTATCAGATGCTTCGAAATCATCTAACAGTCATCAGTACTGGTGACGACGATGTGGGAGAGTGCTCAAGTACAACCATATGCATACATCTGTATGACGAGAGCCTTTTATCAGAGGGTTCGCAGTTTACAAAACCTGTCGTTGACACCATCGAGGAACAGTGCAAAAAGTTGCATCTCTCCCTGGTCTTCACCCATAGTTCCAGTCCAAATAAAAGGACAACAGTATACGGTTGTGTGTGAACTACCGTAGACTGAATAAGATGACAGTCTTTAATAAGTTGTCGATAGCAAATATGGAAGATTCTGTATTTGGACAAGGAAAAAAAAAAAAAAAAAAAAAGTCAAATATTTTACAACCCTTAACCTGGTTCATGGATACTACCAGTTACCGATAACAAGAAAAATTAAAGAATAAAAGACTTTATCTAACACCGTATGAACAGGGGAAGTTCAAACGCTTATCGTTTGGATTGAAGAATGCACCAGCTGTGTTAGAGAGAGAAATGCGGAGTATTCTAAAAGAATTCCTGGAAGACAAAGTAATTATGTACATTGATGGCATTTTGATCCTTGGGGTTTCTTCAAGGAACACCTGAAACTGGTAGAAAAAATTTTGGCTACTCTCTAGAAGCAGGGAAATTTGAATGAATGATCTGAAATTTTCTGGTATCCTGACATCGAAGGTCATTGACGACGATAGCGTTTATTCTAAATATGGAGTTAAAGAATATTCAATTAAAACCACAAAAGTAAATATGTTATAGAAGCTAAATAGCATTCAGAAGACGTACTTCTGAAATAAATTAAAAAATGCAACTAGCATTGTACGACACATCATGTCCAAGGATCTTGGCAACGATGAACCTGCCATCCTCACCTTAAGCCTCAAACAGATATCTATTTCCTTCTGTGCTATAAGTGGGGCATTCAGTCAACAAATGCCTCAATGTCAAGGGTATCAAACAGCCGTCGCAATGTGGTTGGTGTTGGCCAGCCAGCAGAAATTCATGTGTCATCCGAGTGTGATCAATGCGGAGATGACAATGAGTAGTCTTCCACTTTTGGGGCATCCCATTATACCTCCAAAGAGATATAACAGTCGCAATTTCTCTCATCTTACCTTCGGTTAAACTATCCCAATGCTGTTGCCAATTATTATAAAAAAATTCTTAATTGTAGGTAAAAAACCATTACAGAAAATGGGATACCTTCTTAGTAGGAACTCAGTTGCAGCATTCTTTGCCAGAGAATCTACCTCTTCATTTCCAGACACACCTACATGTGCCAATCTCAGCCATATCGAACTCTTATACCTATTATGCCAATAATTAAAAGCCACTCTAAAATCTTTAAAACTAAATGGATACTGCAATGAAAAACTTCTAAAGCTTGTAGAACACTTCTTGCATCACTAAAATTGGTTAAATTGCCCTTCTCTTTTTACGCTATTTTCTCAACAGCGGCTAGTATACCATATGGTTTGGCAGTATATAAGGAAGATATTGGAGAAAGGTTTGGCAGTATATAAGGAAGATATTGGAGAAAGTGCAACTTTACAATTAAAAGAACTACTACATACTCCAAATACAATGGCAGCATTAGACTTGGAGCCACCAGTATTTATGAAAGTAGATTCCTTATGTTCTTCAACATGTTCAAGAAAAAGAGACCTACCTTCTAATTCAATAATTTATTTTTATACACATAAAATATTTATAAGAAGATATCTCTGGTAATTTCCATGGAGGGATTGATATGACAAATTCGTAGATAATTTGTATTTTTCCTAACTATACAAACCTTAGCTATTTAATAGGGGTTATTACTTTCGGCGTAGCTGATATGACGAGCCATTATAATTTTAACGAGGGTTTACTACCCCACCGCTAGTTAGCGGGGGGGGGGGGGGGTATGGAGGGTAGCTTGCTTACCCCCCCCCCCCCCCATCACACACACCTGTGCTTGAGCTCACTTTGCTTAGAGGTAGTACTTCAAGGGGGATAGGGCTGGCGGGCAAGTTTGATTAAATAGCTAAGGTTTGTATAGTTAGGAAAAATACAAATCACCTCCGAATTTTTCATTTGTTCCGTAACTGGCATACGAACCACGCTATTTAATAAAGGGTGACTCACCCATTAGGAAGGGTGGAAAGTCCCGGCCAGCACTGGCTTTTGGCTTTGCCCGGGACTCAGTATCTGAGTGTGTCAGCACTCAACAATAAGGAGTCCCTGCACCTCGCTAGAACCTTGCTATGCAAGGGCTGCGGCCTACGTAAGCTGTGTGTGAAGGTATAAAGTGTGACTCGTCCTAGGAAGTTGACCTGTAGTCCTTTAGATGGAAACTTTAGGCTAGGACTCTCCCAATACCACCTCATCAGGGTATGGGGATGTGACAGTATTAGCTTAATACTAGGAACACAAGGAAACATGGTTTACCTGCAGTGTTTTGAGGTCAGCTGTGCAGAGAACCCAGGATGCTGCTTTCCGTAAGAGAGGGGAGGATGAAGAAAAGAATAAGGGCCAGACATACCTTTTTATTCATGCAGACTAAGACCGGGTAACAATGCCCTCAACCTTCTGTCACTTGTCCATTAAGGAGCCTGAGATTTTAAACCAGCTGTTGTGCAGCCACCAGAGGGCCGAAAGAAAATGTATCGAGCCTCCTGTGGGTCACGTCTTGCAGGTAGTGGGCTCTGAAGGTCGTCTGACGCTTCCACACCCCAGCTTGAAGCACCTGCGTCACTGAAAAGTTTTTCTTGAAGGCCAAGGACGTAGCTACACCCCTGATATCATGTGCTCTAGGGCGACATGACGGAGGAGGGTCTGGATTCAGGGAGAGATGAATCACCTTACGAATCCATGCCGAGATGGTGTTCTTGGTGACCCTCCTCTTAGTCCTCCCAGTGCTCACAAACAATGCCTGCACCTGGGGACGGACTGCAGCCGTTCTTTTGAGACATAGCCTCAGACTCCTTACTGGGCACAGTAGGAGATGGTCTGGGTCATCTGTTACAGAACGAAGACTCGAAATCTGGAAGGAGTTGAACCGAGGGTCCGGCATCCCGGGATTCTGAGTCTTAGCAATAAACTCAGGGACAAATTTGAACGTTACCTCCCCCCATCCCCTTGAATGGGCGATGTCATATGAGAGACCATGAAGTTCACCGATTCGCTTGGCCGAGGCCAAAGCTAGTAGGAACACCGTCTTCAGAGTTAGGTGGCGATCTGAAGCCTGGCGTAATGGTTCGTAAGGAGGTCTCTTGAGAGACCTGAGAACTCGAACCACGTTCCATGGAGGATGTCTCACTTCCGCTGAGGGCAGGTAAGTTCATAACTTCGTATGAGTAGGGAAAGTTCCGGCGAGGAAGAAATGTCCACTGCTTTGAGCCTGAAGGCTAGACTTAAGGCTGAGCGATAGCCTTTCACCGCCGAGACTGAAAGGCGCATTTCTTCCCGCAAATACACGAGGAACTCCGCTATTGCTGGAATAGTGGCATCGAGTGGAGAGATACCCCTTCCACGACACCAACCACAGAAGACTTTCCACTTTGCCTGGTAGACAGATGCGGATGACTTTCGCAGATGTCCAGACATCCTAATCGCAACTTGTTGCGAAAATCCTCTCTCAGCGAAGAGATGCTGGATAGTCTCCAGGCGTGAAGTCATAGCGAAGCTACAGCTTTGTGAAAGATGTTGGCATGTGGTTGTCTGAGTAGCTTGTGTCGCGGAGGGAGGTCTCTCGGAAGTTCCGTTAGGAGTTGCAGAAGGTCTGGAAACCATTCCGAGTGATGCCATAGCGGAGCTATAAGGGTCATTGAAAGATTGACCGATATTCTG
Organism: Palaemon carinicauda; assembly: GCF_036898095.1. Classification (NCBI taxonomy): domain Eukaryota; kingdom Metazoa; phylum Arthropoda; class Malacostraca; order Decapoda; family Palaemonidae; genus Palaemon; species Palaemon carinicauda. Next base: position 60,065,863 of record NC_090733.1, read on the forward strand.
GTCTTGTTGAGCACCCTCCTCAGACAGAACGGGGGAAAGGTGTACACGTCGATGTTGTCCCACCGTTATTGGAAGGCATCTTGCCAGAGCACCTTGGGATCCGGGATTGGGGAGCAGTACAGAGGAAGCTTGAAGTTCAACGCTGTCGCGAACAGATCCACAGTCGGGGAACCCCACAAAGTCAGGACTTTGTTGGCTACTAGATGATCCAAAGACCACTCGGTACTCACTATCTGAGACGCTCTGCTCAGACTGTCGGCGAGCACATTCTTCTTGCCTGGAATGAAATGTGCCGATAGTGGAATCGAGTGGACTTCGGTCCATCTCAGTATCTCTACTGCGAGATGGGATAGCTGCTTTGAAAAGGTACCTCCCTGATTGTTGATGTAAACCACTACTGTGGTGTTGTCACTCATCACCACCACAGAGTGACCCACCAGGTATTGTTGGAACTGTTGAAGGGCCAGGAAAACGGCCTTCATCTCTAGCAGATTTATATGGAGGCACTTTTTTTATTCTGACAGCAGGCCCGAGGTCCTGTGGTGCAGAACGTGGGCCCCCCTCCATTTCTTTGAGGCGTCCGAAAACAGCATCATATCTGGGGGGAGGACGAGAAGATCCACTCCTCTTTGTAGGTTCTCGTCTGTCACCCACCACTGCAGGTCCGTCCGTTCCGCAGGTCCCATAGGGATCATGACGTCCGGGGAATCGTAACCCTGATTCCACAGAGACTTGAGTCGCCACTGGAGGGATCTCATCCTGGGGCGACCGTTGGGAACTAGACGAACCAAAGATGAGAGGTGACCGAGGAGACGTAACCACGATTGGGCTGGAAGTTCTTCTCGTCTGAGGAAAGGGCTTGCGACCCTCCTCAGCCTTGCTATCCTGTCATCTGATGGGAAGGCTTTGTGGAGATTGTTGTCTAAGATCATGACTAGGTATACTAGTCTTTGAGTGGGAAGCAGAGAGGACTTCTCGAGATTTACCATGATCCCAAGATCTGGGCAAAGTCCCAGAAGTTTGTCTCGGTGTCGAAGAAGGGATGACTCCGAGTCTGCTAAGATCAGCCAGTCGTCCAGATAACGGAGGAGATGGATGCTGATCCTGTGTGCCCAAGACGATATTAGGGTGAACACTCTGGTGAAAAGATGTGGTGCTGTGGAGAGACCGAAACACAGCACCTTGAACTGGTAAACCTTGTTGTCTAGGCTGAATCTTAAGTACTTCCTTGAAGACTTATGGACTGGAATCTGGAAGTACGCATCTTTCAGATCCAGTGTACACATGAAGTCATTCATCTTGCGGTCTCACTGCAAATCTGACCATGTCTGCAGTCTCCATGCTGAACGGAGTTTGCTTGACAAACTTGTTCAGAGCCGAGAGGTCGATGACTGGTCTCCAGCCTCCAGACGCCTTCTTTACAGGAAAGAGTCGACTGAAGAAGCCTGGAGACCTGTCGAGGACCTCTTGGAGAGCGCCCTTCTTCAACATGGTTTGGACTTCTGCCCGAAGGGCTTGCCCCCTTGCTGATCCCATGGCAAGGGAGCTCAACGACACTGGATCAGCTGTCAGGGGAGGTAGAGATGTTGTGAATGGGACGCGATATCCCCGGCTGATTACAGAAATCGTCCAGGAATCGGCCCCAATTTGCTGCCACCTGTTTGCGCAGCCTTGTAGGCATTCCCCCACTGGTGAACATGCAGGGGGACTGCCAATCCTAGTGTTTGCGGCCTCGTCCGCTCCCTCTAGGATTCTTTCCTCCCCTGGAGGACTTTTTGCCTTTCTTGTCCTTGACAGCAAAGGGCTTAGACACCACCGTCTTCGCTGCCGCTGCCGGTTTCGTGGTCTTGGTAGGGTGTGGCTGCTGGGGTGCTGGAGGTTTATAGGGCTTCGATGTCAGAGCCCTATGTAGGAGAGAGAGTCCTGGTTGGACTTCCTCCACCTCTCAGCGGCCTGCTCCACATCCCTAGGCTCAAAACAGTTCTTTCCCATAACGGAAAAATGTCTGAGCCTGCTGATCTCGATATTAGGGACCTTTTGATGGAACCTCTCAGACACAGCATCTCGATGTTTCAAGATGGTGTTAGCCCACAAGTTCGAGACTTGGTGGGCTAGAAACTCGATCATGCGAGTGCCCGAGAGTAAAAAGGTCTCCATAGCCTTCCTGGTACTTCTTTGGATAAATCCTCCGAACGTATCAGGATACCTAATGTCCCTAGCCAGATATCCAGCCACGAAGTGGCATGCATGGCACACTTCGCCACCTTCTCCTGGCTAAGGATCTCCGTTGCCGAGAGTCTCTCAAGAGGGACTCCCCTGTTAAGCTCTTCCAACGAATGGTGAAGGGGAGGAGCCAAACAAGTCTCCTCTACGATGTCAAAGTACCTCTTCTGATGGACACGAGGAGGTGGGAGGAGCTTATTGCCGGTGCTGGATCGGCTGGAAGAGGCAAGCTCGGAGAGCTGGACCTCGATCTTGTCTCTGGCACTCCTGACCCCTTGAGACCAGGGCAAAGCCGCACTGGCCTTCGAGGGTTTTTGAGTCCCAAAGACTCAGTCTTTGCCCTCACGAGGAGGAATCTCTGGGTCAGCAAACCCATTGAGATTCCTCATAAGGGTCAGAACCTGCCAGAACGCGTGTTCTGACTCCTGCAGCTCTCCTCCTGAAGGACTAGCAGCGAAGTCTCCTGTCCCCAAAGGCTCTTCTTGGGGGGACTCGCAGACGTTCTCCGAGTGACTGGCTGGCTCCGGTCTAAGTCTTGATGAAGACTTTGGTACAGTCTTGGAGTCCTTCGACTCCCTCCTGGGAGGGATGCAAGACTCCAACAACGACGGTGGTAGGCTCTTCTCCACCCCTACCCGAGAAGACTTTCCAGTGCGAGGTGGGGTTTCCCTCATTGGTGCGATGGGGGAACGCCTCACCTCACGTGACTCCCCTGAGGACGGGAAGTCTTCGTCCGAAGGGGAGGGAGAAAAAGTCTGGGGGGGGGGTGAGGAGGCCTGCCTCAAGGACTTAAGAGGAGTCAGCTTTGCCCTCGGAGAAGTTACCACGTTTGAAACTACTCTTTTCCTCTTCAGGGGAGTAGAAACTGCCAAGGATTTGTGGCCCAGGTTAGAGAGAACAGACTTAAATGCCTGCACAACCGCTCTGACCAGTGTCCCAAACCAAGGCTGCTGGCTGATATACTCCCTCTGGAGGGAAAGGGATCGATCGATCCCTGGGAGGAGTTACAAAGGGGGGTTTGCCTGAAAAGAAGAGGATGATGGAAGAAGAAATGTCCCTGGACCTTTCTTGAACCTTCCCCCCTGCCGGCGAGCGAGCTGTTCTGCGTTGTCCTGCAGTCTCGCGCGTGAGGGGTATTGGCGATCGCGCTGGGGAGCACGCTGGGGAATACACTGGGTCGCGCACGTGGGGGAATGTTGGCGAGTGTGCGCACGGGCGGGCGATGGCACGTAGGATCGCGAGGCGGAGACAGCAGAGGGTGCGCAGAAGGAAGATTGCCTGCTAGCGCGCGCGAGGGTAAATGTTCGCGTGCAGGGTCAGGATGAAGAGCCGGTACAGGCGATGATACCGTTGGGTGCGCACACATCTCTTGCGCGCGGGCGCGCATGAGTGCACACTTCAGGCTGGAGAGATGGGTGTGGGCGCGCAGGGCGCACATGCGCATCCTCAAGGGCGCGAGTGGGAGACTGCGCGCGAAGGATGGCACGCAGGTGGAGATCAACGGCACGTTGGCGAGCGCTGACGAGCAGGGGAAGTATTCAACTTCCCTACTGCGCCCAGATCAGAAGATAGTGGGCGCGCAGGAGATCGTTGGCGCGCAGGAGAACAATGGCGCGCATGGCGCGCAGAAGGTTGAAGGCGCGCAGGTGAGCACTGGCACGCTTTAGCAGGAGCATCGTCGGCAGTAGATGAGCGCATGCGCACAGGTGAGCGCTGGCGTGTAAGGGACGTATGCACCAACTTACGCATAAGCCCTTGTTGCCCCGAAGGGACCGTTGCCTGTCTCACAACAACAGGATGTGTCGGCGCCCACAGCGCATTAGCAGCCAGGAACGGCGACGGCAGGTCAGCAGGTCTGACGGGTGGATGGTCGACGTGTCCTTTGTAAGGACGACCTTCCACCGAAGGGGATCGCGAATGCTCCGCAGAGAGGTCCAGGGTTGTAGCTTGGAAAGTTGGAGAACGATGGCGAGGTTCCTCTGCGGCGGACTGCAGCGGAGACGATGAACCAAAGAGGCGCCTCCTCACACCCTTGTGAGGTGAAGGATGGCCTCTCCGGCGAAGAGGAATGCGAGCTTTACGCCGTATGCGCCCTCTGGGGGCCATAGAGTCAGCGAACTGACCGTCAGCAGTCCTCCGAAGAGGTGTCTTGTCTCTGTGAGTGAACTCCCCCGAGGGGGAGAATCACCGGCACTAGAGACTGTTGGACTTAGTTCCTACCTCGAAGGATGAGCAGAGGGAGAAACTAAGCCTTCAGCTACAGCAGGTTGACCAGGTGCAGAGGTCACCCAACCGGATCATGTCAAACAAGGCTTCCTTGGAGGGCGAACCCTCAAGCCCCAAGGAAGACCAAAGCTGAAACAAATCATTAGTACACAAATTAATATTCAAATCCTCCCCCGGGGGAGGAGGAGGAGCTGCCTCGCTATGGGAGGCAACTCCCTCTCCCGAACCCTGAGTTCGGGCAACAGAACTATGGCCTACGCTACCACTCGAAAGTTTCTCGGAAGAAACCGATTGAGCGGGAGCTTCGGAGGAGGTTTGGGCAAAGGACGAAGAGTCCTTGGGATTTTCTCCTTTCAAAGAAACCTTCGAAGGAGAAATATCCTGCTTGGACTTCTTCTTCCGTCGCCGAGAAAACCTCTCCCACTTGTAGGTAGACCACTCCCTACACTCACCACACTTATTAGTTCTATCACACCGTTGGCCCCTACAATAAGGACAAAGGGTGTGAGGGTCCGTATCGACCGCTGACATAAACGTACCAGAAGGGCGGTCGGGTAATCCAGGACACTTTTGCATGATAGCAGAGGCCAACTTCAAACACACCTGTAAAAGAAAAAGCAAAAAGACATTAATGGTTGTCAGAGAGGCGAGGGTGAAAGCGGACATGTCCGATTACCACCCGAGCCGAGAGCAAAGTGAGCTCAAGCACAGGTGTGTGTGTGTGTGTGTGGGGGGGGGGGGGGGTAGCAACTAGCGGTGGGGTAGTAAACCCTCGTTAAAATTCTAATGGCTCGTCATTTCAGCTACGCCGAAAGTAATAACCCTATTAAATAGCGTGGTTTGTATGTCAGTTACGGAACAAATACTAAATAGAACAACTCTGTTTTTGGCTATATCAAGACTGTTTAATAACTGTCTTACTGGAAAGTTGAGGAGATTTTGGGTGTAATTCAAAACATCTTCAATGTCTTACAACGTTTGCAGTCTGAGAGGCTAAAGAATTGAGAAGTCTTTGCAACATAAACCAATACTGAACAATTTATAACTTCTGGTAAAGTTTTAATTCTCCAGCATCCGCAATGAGACTTGGGACAAGTGAAGTTCTAAAGGCTCCTGTGGACAATCTAATACCAGCATGATGTATAGAATCTAATATCTTTAATTGACTTGAAGTGGCTGAGAAGTATATTTCACATTCATAACTAATTTTTGAAAAATCAAGGCCTTTTATAAATTTAAGTTTTGCAGTCTGCACCCCATGATGTATGAGACAATACTTTTTAAAAATTCACAGCCTCAAGACATTAAGTTTTTAATGCCTTAAAGTGAGGAACCCATGTAAGCCTACAATTAAATACAAATCTTAAAAATCTTACACATGGGATCCGGTGACCTTTGCTGTATATATCCAGGTCTGGATGTACTCCCCGATACGATATAAATGGACAAGTTTTGCTTGTCGAAAATTTATACCCATTCATATCAGCCCACTGAATAATTTTGTCAATTGAGTTGTAGTTTTCTCTCAACAATTACCCTTCTAGCTCCAAAAAATGATATGGAGAGATCATTTACAAATAGTTGTGCGAGGATATCTTGGGCAATGACATACGATATCCCATTAATGGTAGCTCTCCTCGTAATCCCACATCATGAATGGTTGTAAGTAGAGAAATGCCATACAACACAAAATAAATTTGTTCTTGAGTGGCTTTCATTTCGTGAAAATTTTGATGTCACATTTAACATTTAAATCACCTATTTTGTTACAAACCCTACATAAACACAACATCAAATTTCATAATAAAGCTACACTATCACCACAATGAAATATTATACCGCCAAATCGATTTGAATCATTCAATATACCTAAACTAACTGTTAATACCTGTAAATTAGGTAGTTATTGGAATATAATGCAATAACAAATGAAAAAATTACAATACAGTAAAATACTGTACATATAAAAAAATATACAATACCACATGTACTGTACTATTAGAGTTAACCTTACTATAGAGAGATACATTTTCTATTGTGTAAACAATCAATTTTCTGCAACTTATTTTTTATTAGGTGACTATTTTATTCTCGGCTTGGCTGGCAAATCTCTTTACTTATCAGGAAAATCTTCACATCGTTTCACAATGTGAAAATTTTGTAAGCAGATTCTTTCATGGAGAGGTATGACTGTATACCATATATCCATGCACTAGCAAATGCCTTTTCAAGGTAAAATAAAAAAAAAAACTGTTACATGGTGCTGTTTGGAAGCAGAGGCCTCATAAATAGAGGACATAAGTCGTATCAACACATCAGTCGTTGAGTGCATTTTTCTAAATGAATGAAAGAATGATTTGAAGTTCTCTGGCATCCTGACATCGAAGGTCATTGACGACGTTATTTTTTATTATAAATAAAGACTTAAAGAATATTTGATTAAAACCAGAAAAGTAAATATGTTGTAAAACAGATTTTGAGCAAACCGAAAAATCTATTTTTGGGTGATATGGCCATGTCGTCCTGATGGAAGGTTCCTTTAGGCAGCTTTCTAAGGGATATTTGGCTACAGTGATACTCCCAGAGAATTGACCACAGGTCTCCAGAATTCTAACTCCTAGCGTGAGTATCCTTGATATAACTCCTAAGGATATCGCATAATATCAGGGATGTATTTCTTGATACGACACATAGCAATCTTCACCCCGAATAGAGTTTTCGCTTTGAGGGGGAAGAGTGGCGAAATTGAAGGGGAGCCGTTATCAAGGTTACCCGGTGTATCCTCTCCCAGTACCACCCTGGCAAACTATTCCTTGTTGCAATTAAGTATGGATAGCCGCAGATAGGGTAGTTTCGGGTGGGGACTTTGTTACATAGATGTATACTCCTTTTTAGAAAGGAGGGAGAGTCCATCAGGACAACATGGCCATATCACCCAAAAATAGATTTTCCGCTTTGCTCAAAATCCGTTTTTTGGGCTCAGCCATGTCGTCCTGATGGAAGTTTACCAGAGAATTACTTGAAAGTACTATATCTGTGCGTTTGTATAAGTGCCTTTACTTTGAATGAGTTCCTTATATGGTTTCCTATACCTTTATATATGACATTACCGTTATTTGTCATATCCACTAAGCTTGGAACTAGCTTAGGGCTTCCTGCCCCTGTAGGGAAAGTGTCGACTTCGACTATAAGGATTCAAAGTTTGTATCTCCATAGGGACGGATGGTAAATCTTAGAGATTACCCTTTATCCCTTGGAAATCTGTACTGTACTCTGATTTCAAGTTGGGCCCTTGTAGGGTTTAATTAAAACTCTAGTATACAGTAATCCCTCGCCATTTCGCGGCTCAAGTTTCGAGGTCTCAGTGCATCGCGGATTTTCAAAAATATTCATAATTAGAAAAAATGGTGGGAGAGTTACGCAGGCGCTAGCAGAAGGCAAAGAGTACAGTAAAATATCAGGTATTAATACGAAGATGGCGCGCAACTCAAAATCCACCTCTCTGATTCGCTGGCCATCTCGGCTCCAGAATCTCGCAAGCTGATTGGCCGAGCCGCCGAGATGCTTTATCCAGCAACTCTCCCTGCCGTGTTTCCATTGAAATAGACCCCGATATTGATTTTAAATGATTTGCAACATAAATAGATAACTATGTTGAAATAAAGAATGCGATTTAATTTTCATCTTGCTTTTTTACACAAAAGGTTGAGAAAAAAATGTGGTTACATTATCTGCTTTGCCTTATAAAGCTTACAAGGCATAAAACAAACAAAAATAAGTAGTTTTTAAAGTTTCCAGGATGACAGAGCTAATTTTGGCTATTATGTAATAAATTTATATCTATGTTGAAATAAAGAATGCGATTTCATTTTCATCTTGTTTCATTACACAAAAAGTTGAGATAAAATGTGGTGTCACATTGTCTGCTTTGCCATATAAAGCTTACACGGCTTAAAACAAACAAAAATAACTACTTCTTTAAAGTATCCAGGATGACAGAGCTAATTTTGGCTATTATGTAATGTATGAAACTGTTGTTTACACTTTAATGCTCTGATACATTAGAAATGCATAATGTAGACCAGCCTACCATACAAAATTATGCTTGAAGCCTGCCTACTTGATATTACATGAAAGAAGAGTTCAACACACAAACAGCATAAACATTTTTGTTTACATGTGGAGATTCCGTACATTTAAAAACCAAGATGTACGGAACATCCACAGGCAGTCATTGAAATGTAAACAAACTTTACTGACACAGCTGGTGTACTAAATCACTAAAACCTCGTCATATCATCACATATAGTCATATTTAGGTGTACAATACCTAACCTTCACACTCCTAGCATATTCATAAGCACCACAAACCATAACTTAAGAGACAAAATATTACATCAGGAATGAGAAAAACCGAAAAACTTTCCTCATTCATGCGCTGTTGGTTCCCGTTCTCTAATGGAGGGACAGAGCTGTGTAACTCTGTTTTCTCTTTCACGCTTTAGACGCTAACTAGCTTAAAATAATATCTGTGGTCTTGAGAGCTTTTGTAGGGTTCGTCCAGAACTCACCCTACAAAATTTATATTATCAATAGGTGTATTTATTTACATGAATCTTTAATGTACTAATGATAAAATATGCATTTATAGGGTTAATATATACTTAATGTTATTATATATACATGTACATGTACACAAAAAAATGTACGTATTACAAAAATAGGGAGGGAACCTACTTCGTGGTTTTTCACCTATCGCAGTTGGTTCTGGTCCCCATTAACCGTGATAGGTGAGGGATTACTGTACTTTATTCGTCTGTAACTGAGATAACAGCAATAAGACGAAAATATGTTTAGTAATTTACCTTGTAGACAAATTATCAATTGTAGTTACAATCAGGTATGAATCTGATCCGGCATTGAAAACACATCAGGGTCCATATTTTCAACTGTCGGAAAAATATGTAATTTCATCGAAATGATGCCACTCAATAGAGATGTGAAACCAAATCTGACTGATTTGTACAGATTTTGGAAATGATTCTCATGAAAAAAGGAAAGATGAATACTATAAAGAACTGCAGAGTGTAATAGATGAGATCCCAGAGAGAGATATGAAAATTGTGATTGGCGACTTCAATACTGAAGTTGGAAGGAATAATCAAAGTATAGAGAATGTGATGGGTGTCAAGGGTCTTAGTAAAGATGCGAATGAAAATGGGGCACATTTCATAAGTTTCTGTTCAACAAACAATCTTGTCATTGGAGGTACTCTTTTTCAACACAGGAACAGCCACAAGTATACAAAAACTTCACCATGTGGCAATTACAAAAATAAAATAGATCACATTACCATTAATAAAAAGAGATGGAGAACTCTGAGAAATGTAAGAAGCTATAGAGGTGCAGATATTGGTTGTGATCACCAGCTCCTCATTGCCACACTGAAATTAAAACAGAAAGCACCCAACAGAAAGGTAAATATATAGGTTTGATACAACTAATCTCTTAGAAGAAGAGCGCAGAGGAACATTTACAATTGAGACTTAGAGACTTTAAGAGACGAAGAGCAGACAATTGATGATGAATGGTGTGATATTAAGAACATATATCAGTCAGTTGGTAATGAAGTCTTGGGACATGCAGTTACATGGAGAAAGCCATGGATATCAAATGATAGTACTTGGGATACTATAAAAAAGAGACAAAAACAAATTGATTATTGAAAGTTTTTAAGGAAGTAATGAAAATTACAAGGTAGAGCATGCTAACTATTCCAGTATTAATAGTGAGGTCAAAAGAAAACCTAGGAATGACTGGAGAAAATACTTAGACAGTAAAGCAGATGAGGCTGACAGAGCGATGAATTCAGGAAGTGCTTATGGTGTAAGAATTGCTCATTGAATTATCAACAAAATCTCTATGGGGGCAAAGAAGAATAGGCATATAAGCATATAAAAAAAGAGATGGATCTGTTATAACAACAGAAGATGAAGAAAGACAATGTTGGATGGAACACTTTAGTGAGGTTATGAATAGGAGATATGAAGGAAATAATTTTATTGATATACCTGAAGCTGATGAAGACCCTATGTTCCCATGAATGAATTCAGTGGGTTTGAAGTTGAAGCTATCCTCAAAACACTAAAGAGATGGAAAGCCCCTGGATACGATGGAATAACTGCAGAGACGATACCGGCCAAAAATGAAGTGATTCCCAGGGTACTTACAAGATTATTTTGCAGAATGTGGTATGAAGAGGCAAAACCTGACGAATGGGAGTTGAGCGTGTTGGTGAAAATGGCAAAAAAAAAGGAGACCTGACCGATTGCAATAATCACAGAGTCATAAAACTTACGCCAGTTGTTATGAAAATATATAGTATGCTTATTCTAAAGAGACTGGAGAGAAGGATTGATAAAAAGTTGAGAGATGAACAAGTACGATTTAGAGCAGGTAGAAGTTGCACTGACCAAATTTTCCTTTTGAGACATGTACAGCAAACAGCAATGCATAGAATATAGAAATCCCCTTTTGATGGCATTTGTGGACTATGAAAAAGCCTTTGATAATGTACACAGGCCAATTTTATGGAGAGTCCTGCATTATTATGGAATTCCTCTTAAATATGTAAATTTGATTAAGTCTCTTCATGAGCATAGCAATTGCAAAGTTAATGTTAATGGAGTCTAATCAAATGAATTTCCAGTGAACAGTGGAGTACTCCTAGGGGATGTGTTGTCACCTATGTTGTTTATCCTCCTCATGGATTTTGTAATGCGTAGAACAGTCAGATATGGTGGAGAAGGATTGGACTGGATTGATGATATGAATTTAGCAAACCTAGAGTATGCTGATGATGCTGTCCTTGTTAGCAGAACACCACAGGATTTGCAATGCGTGCTTACCAGAATGCATGAAACATTACAAGAGGTTGAGCTGAAGATAAATAGATGAAAGGAGATGATGAGAATGGAGTATGCAATGGAAGATGAAATATCATTGGAAGATGAAATATCATTGGAAGATGAAATATCTTTAGAAGGAGAAAGGATTAACGAGGTAGAATCATTCAAGTATTTGGGAACTATGATCTCCAACCGGGTCTTTAGAATTAGAGTATAGTGAAAGATTGAATAAAGTAAATCAGACAATGACTCCTCAAAGTTGGGCTGTCATTAACATGCCGCAGCTCCCAAATGCGCAGCACAAGCCGAAGCCTGTTTTCTAGTCAGGATTGACAGTGGAAGGCTAGCGATTACTGGGATTTCCGGACATCCAAGAACAGCCAGACTCTTAGGTACTACTGAGTATTACTAAGAAGCAGCAACTGTATTTTTTAGTTGGCCAGGACTCAAACAAGGCACAAAATCTATGTCAACCTAATGAGCAGTTGAGCCTATTTCACTAGGGGTCAGTCACAGGGAGTGGTCAGCAATTATACGTTGGAAATATGCTTTGCGGGGCACTAATAGCACTACAGTATTCCATTCTTGTGTCCCCTATCATCCTGTGATTCCTCCATCCCAGTCTCTCGAAACCTGTGAGCGAGTCCCTAGCGTTAATAGAGGTCACAAAATCTCTGCTCTGATGCATGAGGTAGCTGTAAGCTCCTTAATATCTACAAGTGTACAGACAAATTATAAATAGCTGTCGTATCTAAATATACTGAGCGAGAGAGAGAGAGAGAGAGAGAGAGAGAGAGAGAGAGAGAGAGAGAGAGAGAGAGAGAGAGAGAGAGAGAGAGAGAGAGAAATATATATATGAGCTGATGTACAGTAATCAAATGCACTTTTTTTGTTTTTCTTAAAGATACACTTATTATGTTTTAGTTTATAATATAAATTGTATTTCTATTTAAGAGAGTATAGATATAAAACAATTGTTGAGTTTCAACAATGCTTACAACTTGATATATTTATTCAGTGATGAGAATGTAAATATACCATATACTGCCATCTTGGCAAAATAAAACATGTTTTTACTGTAAAGATAAAATCCATTTTTCTTATTTTACTTTAAAACACACAACTACAGTACATGACTATAAAGAGCATATTGCTGTATATGTTGTTAAGTCAGTCCTTCTAAATTACTATGTAAGTAAAAAATATCAAACAATGATTAAAACACCTAACAAGCAAAACAGCCTTTTTATGGGCTAGAGCCATGTCGTCCTGATGGAAGTTCCCTTCGGCTGCTTCCTACTGTATAATATTTCTGCGAGTGATATTACAAGAGAATTACGGTCAGGTATCACGGGGTTCCAACCCCCGGAACAACTATCCGTAGATATCGTGTATAATCAGGGACGTAACCTAAGATAAACATAGATATCTGCACCCCCAATAGACTTTACCCAGTGTAATCCACTAAGTGGAAGGATAAGTGAGAAGCCATTACATATCCTCTCACCTTTTGGTGCTCCCATACGTCTCTGGCGCTCCATTCCTTTGTTCGCAGCTTCACGCTACTGTTGTTCTGTTTTGTTGTGCGCTCTTTATCAGCTTATTTTGAAGTTTTTCTTCGTATGATGGCTTCCTCTTCTTCATCTAAGTTGAGTAACAACCTTTCTTTGCAGTTTGGTTTAGCTGTAAATGTTTTGGATCCCTACGGGGAAAGTTATTTAGCTTTTACGTTGAAGAAGCCGGAGTGCTTCAAGTCCAGCTAGCTTGGGCGTCTGGTTTCGTACCTGATCGCCCTTATTTTCGTGTTTACTTGTTTAATTGTGTAAGTTTCATGCTAGCTAGTAGTTTTTTAGCATTGCGATGCTTTGGGCTCTATTTTAAGTTTGCATTTACATTGCATTTTTCTATTTTATGTTTTTGATGGTACGTGTCAGTTTCAGTTAGCCTAGCCTGGAGACGGTAACTTTTCAGTTGAAGATGGATTTGTCAATGTCGATTTGGTCTATCATTCCGGACTCGTTGACAGTGGCTTTTCCCTTCGGAGATGTTTACCTCAGTTATACTAGTTTTCTGAGTTTTTTGTCTACTTGTTGGCGATTTCTCGGTATTTTGATTGTTTAGGCTGTTGGCCATTGTGCTGCAATCAATTGAGATTTTCAGGGCTAGGTATGGGCAGTTTTTTGGAGCTCCCCTTTGCGAAGAGTGAGCTCATTTATTTTATTATAAGTCGATACGCTGACTTTATGTACTGCCATCTCTTTTAGCCTCTGGGATTTCTCTTTTGACTAGTCGCATTCAGGCCTAGCCTATCCTTCGACGGCGTATCAGTTGATCCGCCATCCTACATTCATTCGCGATTTCTCATGCTGGGTTCTTGCAATTCTTTCGAGTTCCCCTTTGCAAAGGGTGAGCTCAAAATGTCGGTGCGCTGACTCTAGTGTTCTGACGTTTCCTAGCCTCTCGATTTTTAGATCGAAAAGCACTGTTACTTAGTTATTTACTTTAGTTTTTGGCCATTTTACCCAATGTCGTTACCTCTCCCTGGGGTTGGTCAACCCGACACTGACACAGGCCTCAGAATTATGTTTATGATGCTGTGTTTTTGCAATTTTTGTTTGCGAGAGCTAGTCCCATCTGGGTTCTGGCCCTCTAGAGCCGTCAGCGTACCACTCTTTACAGAGCGAGTTGTTAGACTGACGGCGGTGCCAGTACTTACGGCCTTGTCGTCTTCCACGGCATCACTATTTACGGCGGTGTCGCCTTAACGTCACTGCCTTCATATATGGCACTATGTTTCTATAGAAATTATTGCCGTTTGGTTATGCCGCCATATGTTATCGACATTGTCGTTACTGGCGGCAGGTCTAGTCTCGGTATATGGGAATGTTTATTACGCTTCTGCCTTAGGGAGAGTTTTAAGTTGACAACAATGCCGTTACCAGAGTGTGCCATTACTCCCGGCAACATTTGTACCTTTTAAGGCACATGTCCTTCTTTCCTTTTTGAGACCGCTTTTTATACCATAAGGTGGGTTCTCTACTATCTGTCGCCGAGTACAATCACAGATTAACATAAAGGCTTTATTTCTACTTCTTTTGAGGTTTCTTTATGTATGCCGGCCATGGAGGTCTCTTTTACCAAAGGTCTTCTGTGTCTCGGCTTCGAAATAACCACTACATTTGGTTATGTGTTTCTATCAATTTATCCATTTCCCTTTGAGGGTGTGCATTGGATTTTTGATTGGTAACTTTACAGGTTGGATCCCTTGTTGGGTTCTTTCTTGTAAAATTATTGATTCAAATTTTAGTCTTTTGTTGCTACAGACATTTGCTCAGTTATCGATGAGTCGATATTGTATCCTATTTGGATACTGGCTTTGTTGCTTTCTGATTAGCTTTTTCTCTGCGGAGATATAGGAGCTATGGTTCTTTTATGAGCATACCCCTCTCCCCCCCAACATAATACTACATTTATGCAGAAGAACCACAGGGAAAATGAAAATACCAAATATACGATTGAGTCCTGACTAGTTTCGTGATTACTTCTTCAGAAGACTGATTTATTGAGAGAGGTTTCTTTACAATTTATAGGGAAAGTAAACGTACGAACATACATATAGAGGCTTACAGAACAATGACACTCCCATACCAGCTAACTGGGCTGTGGTCAGGTGTTTACTGGGCGGAGATCCAACCTCATAAGACACCTGCCAAAATGGGTCATTTCTGGTGACAGGGAAATTCTTGTTTTTGAATTTAAATACAGTTTATTTTTAAGAATAACGGTAGCCTTATCTATATAAAACATAAGCAAAACTATATGTATATGTAAAACATATCCATATATGAATATATAAAAAGACACATACATATGTATACACAGACAGGCATTCATACACAAACATGCATAATATATATATAGACATATACATATGTGTACACATACTGGTATACATATAGACACATCCATAGAATTGCATATAAATGTTTTTAACACATGATTAACATGTATATACATATATCTATCTATCTATCTATATATATATATATATATATATATATATATATATATATAGATAGATAGATAGATAGATAGATAGATAGATAGATAGATATATATATATATATATATATATATATATATATATATCTATCTATCTATATATATATATATATATATATATATATCTATATATATATATTATATATATATATATATATATTTATATATATATACATATACATACACACATACATACATGCACATATATACATATACATACACATATATATACATACATATACACATATATATACATATATACAGTGGAACCTCTACACAAGAACGTATCTACATCCGAATTTTCCAACATCCGAAGTAAAATTCGAGCAAATTTTTGACTCTACACCCGAATTTTATTTCGACACACGAAGTAAACATTACGCCATTGAGCGTCGAGTGCTCAGTTCTCTATTCTTGTGTGTATCATGTGGTTGTCCTCTGTTTGGTCTGTTATTAACAGTGCTTATTTTCTTCCTTTTCTCACATTTCCTTTTTGATTTTACCTATAATCATGGTGCCTACGAAGCTAAGTTTCAATACAGGAAGAAGGCAATTCTTTCATTAGAATTGAAGCAAGAAATTATAGAAAAACATGAGAGCAGTGTGCATGTGAGTGATACTGTATGGCTAAACAATATGGCCGGAATAGGCCTATGA
This sequence comes from Palaemon carinicauda, assembly GCF_036898095.1. Classification (NCBI taxonomy): domain Eukaryota; kingdom Metazoa; phylum Arthropoda; class Malacostraca; order Decapoda; family Palaemonidae; genus Palaemon; species Palaemon carinicauda. Next base: position 60,081,939 of record NC_090733.1, read on the forward strand.
TCTCGAGGATCATCAAGCTGAAGGCAACCATTAAAGCAAATAACCATCGAAGGGGATCACCATTATTACAAGACATCATAGCAATACCCTGGAAGAGATAGAAAGCCTTTTGTTGATAGGGATAAAGGACAAAGAGATTGTTGGCAACGATCATTTGTGAGAAGGGCCAGCGTGATGAACAGAAAGAAAGAAAAAAGTGAAGCAAAGAAAACCATGATAGCATTAACAAGCTCTTTTAAAAAAGACTTCTCTCTTTTTCTGTTTCTCTCTAAACATAGCATTAACATGTTCTTTAAATAAAAATAAAAT
>NC_090733.1:60089747-60119747 GCF_036898095.1 Palaemon carinicauda
TTCAAAAAGTCAAGACAGAATTACACTCAGGTTTTCCAGTGGCTGGGGATTCATTGGAACCTACAGTCTCATACCCTGTCTATACCTCCTTCCAAGAGGAAAGAAATAGCACAGTCAGTCCGTTCTTTGATCAAGTTGAGATGGACCACCAGGGGTTGCCAGGAAAAGGTTCTGGGCTCATTAAAGTACACCTCTGTAACGAACCATCTACTCAAGATCAGACTCAAGGATGCAAGCAGAGTTTGGAAGAAGAGAGCCTCCACAGCTCTCCACGATCATCAAAAGACGACCCCAGAAATACTACGACAGCAACTTCATCCGTGGTCTACTGCTAGAAGTCTTTCCAAGAAAATTCCGTTGTGCTTTCCTCCTCCGGTAGTGATTCTTCAAATGGATGCCTCATTGGAAAGTTGGGGGGTCATACCCCACTCAAGAAAGTGCAAGGCAGTTGGTCTCAGAGATTCAAGCAATTCCACATCAATATTCTGGAGTCCATGGCAGTCTTCTTATCCCTCAAAAAGTTACACTTGAAGAACAATATTCACATCAGGCTAGTCTTAAACAGCAAAGTAATAGTTCATTGCATCAACAGGCAAGGGTCAAAATCTCCCCAAATAAATCATGTAATGTTCGCCTTTTTTCGTTGGCTCAGAGGAAGAGGTGGCATCTCTCAGCTTCTCACCTTCACGGAGTTCGGAATGTGATGGCAAACTCCCTATCTCGAACACATCCTCTAGAGATGGAATGGTCTCTAGACAAAAAATCATTCTCTTTCGTGCAGGAGTTAATCTCTGGTCTTCAAGTAGATCTGCTTGCGATGAGTCTCAACAAGAAACTTCCCAGTTATGTGGCACCAAGTATGGACCTGGCGGCAGTGGGCATGGATGCGATGAATATAAATTGGAATCGGTGGGAGAAAATTTATCTGTTCCCACCCTTCAATCTTCTCATGAAAGCGTTGGACAAGCTTTGTTCGTTCAGGGCAACAGCAGCCCTGATTGCTCCTCTGTGGCCGAAGATCAACTGGTACCCCATAGTGATGGAAATGAACCCCAGGTTGGTGCCTCTACCCAGCCAGAGTTTGTCCCAAGAAGTACAGAGGAAGACCCTTCATCTCATGATTTTTTCGCATTAGCCCTAGAAAAGCGGTTCAAAATTCAAAGAGACAAATTAGCATTTGCAGAAAATTATAAAACTTCCACTACTTTGAATCAGTACGAAACTTCGTGGAAGAAATGGGTTCAATATGTGAAAGATAAAATCCACTTTCTATCACTATGGATTTTTGTTTAGGGTTTCAGATTGACTTGCATACGAAAGGTTTAGCATCCTCCACGATTTTGTCATACAAGTCAGCCCTGTCTATACCCATTTTATATGCCTTTGACATAGATTTTAACTCGGACCTCTTCAACAAGATACCGATAGCTTGTGCAAGGTTAAGACCAACGGCTCCTCCGAAACCGATCTCCTGGTCGTTGGATAAAGTGTTACTGCGTCTTCAAGATTTATCTCAAAAACTGATTTTCCTAATCGCTATGGCTTCTGGTGCTCGAGTTAGTGAAATCGTGGCTCTCTCTCGGGATGAGGGTCACATAGAATTTACAAACAATGGTGAAGTTAATTTCTACCCTGATCGTACCTTTTTGGCTAAGAATGAGCTTCCATCTAAACGTTGGGGACCGTTGAAAATAGTTCCCCTTGTAAGTGATCTCACTCTGTGTCCAGTGCAGTGTTTAAAGACCTATCTTGACAGAACAAAGAATTTTAAAAGAGGTCAGTTATTTAGAGGTGAAAAGGTGGGATCAGAACTGTCTTTGAAACAAGTGGGAGCAAAATTGGCATATTTTATAAGAAGAGCGGACCCAGCTAGCATGCCTTTAGGTCATGACCCTAGGAAAGTGATTTCCTCACTTAACTTTTTCCAGTATATGTCCTTTGATGGTTTACAGGCTTATACTGGTTGGAAGTCCACCAGGGTGTTCTTCAAGCATTATATGAAGCAACTGGACGAAATACGTCACTTTGTGGTGGCAGCGGGTAGTGTTATTAAACCTGCTGCAACGACGTAGCCCTCAAGTGCATCCCTGGGCATTACTTACTTACTTTTACTTTTAGGGGTTTATTTCTCGCCCTCCACCAAACACTAAAGGTCTGTTCAGGCGGGCCTTGGTGTGTGAAAAAATAATTTCTTTCCAGTTAATATTATGTTCTGTATCATTATCAGTTATTTCGCTAGCATTCTTCCAGCTTATTTTCTTTAATAAGTAAACTGTTGGTTTTTGCTTCATGATCATCTTAAACAATTCAAATTTTAGTTTCAGGATTCAATCTAGTTTCTCTGAATTTACATGTGTACCTAATTCTATTATAGTATACCTACTCTAGAACTGAGTTTAAAATAGTTCAGTTTACGTTGTTAGGTATACAACTGTATTTTGTATTTGGCCATATTTTGCTTAATTTCTGTCATAAGCCCCCTTCTTTATGGGGTTTTAGGGCATATTAATTGGTTTTCCCCTCATGATAAATCAAGTACAAATTATTCGAGTGTATATAGTTGGGTACATTAGTTGATCAAAATGCTTATCATTTCACTTATAAAAATTTTTGCTCAAAAATTTTGGTAATAAAAGGTTGTATACTGTTGGATGCATTTTCTTGCTAGACCTAATTCCTTTTAGTAGCTATAAATTTAGTATACTATGGTTACTTTCTACCCTTAATGAACTTACTATGGTTACTTTCTACCCTTAATGAACTTAATGGATTTGCTTGCAGATGAGTATTTTGTTCCATACTGATTACTCACTGAGCTTATGATATTGGTCGTGTTTATAACATCCCGCCTTTCATGAGGAGTGTTCTTCAACACGGGGGTGGTTGATGCATACCTACCATCATACTTCAATACTTATGCTTCATCACATAGGTAGGGAGCACTTTTTACTTTGAGGTTTATCATGCAAAGCCTCACACCGAGTATAGATAATTCTCTATTACACTTCCATCAGGACGACATGGCTCGAGCTAAAAAAGGGGATTTTGATGTTGGAAAAAATCTATTATTGGGTGAGATAGTCATCTCATCCTGATGGCCCGCCTGTTACTTCCTTTTTCTACCACCCCTTTGCTCGTTGGAGGCTTCTATTTCACAGTAGCTCAGCTGCGACATGGAATGAAGAGGCGGGGTCGTATGGGAGCACCGAAAATGTGATAGGATATATAGCGGCTCCCCACTTATCCTTCCCCTTAAAGGATTACGCTGGGTAAGGTCTGTTTGGGGTGCAGATATCTATGGTTACCTTAGGATACATCCCTGATATACACGACATCTTCAGGTAGTCGTTCCGGGGGTTGGAACCCTGTGATACAGTACCTGATGGTAATTCTCTTGTTATATCAATCGCAGAAATATTATACAGAAGAATGTTGTCAGAAGGAACTTCCATCAGGACGACATGGCTATCTTACCCAAAAATAGATTTTTCCTACGTCAAAATCCCTTTTTTCCAATCTAACGCCATTAATAGGGGTTTGGATATTTTGTTCTTTATCTCTTGCTTTCTCACCAATTGCAATACACACAATTTGGGGATTACTATTCCCTTAATTGTCATCATAAAATGTTACTAATCCCTTATTTTCAGCCTTTGGTGACTGCTAGAGACACTTGTACTCATATCTCTTTGTTTTCTCCTTACAGGCGGGGTCTTCGAAGGAGATGCACTGCAGAGTGCAGATTTGTGCCAGGACCGTGAGGCACCCTTGCAGTCATGACACTTGCAGGTCTTATGCCAAGTGTCAGAGGATGAAGGGCCCAGTCTCTTACTGGGACCCTCAAGATTGCAATGTATGTAAGGACATGCATCACTCGGGGTGGATATCGAAAAATATTTCTGAAGATGACCGGATGTTCTTCCAAAGATCCCTTCGTACCTGGGTCAGGGGATTCAAGAAGAATGCTGATCCAAAGGCTCCTTACCTTCCATCTACAAAGTGGAAGGATATCCTCTTCCGTAAGGCGGCACCTGACTCAGTCTTGGGCTATTTCCAGCCTAAGCCCATACCAACACTCCAGCTGCATGTGGAGGAGGCTTTAGGTGCTATGAGCCTCAACCTTGAAAACATGTCCACAGTTTCCTCTCTATCTCCGGGTAGAGAATCGGCTCTACTCTCGACTGTGGAATCAGATGATGAACCTCTCCCTCCAGTGGATGATTCTTACCTGCCTGAGTTGGATGATAATAGTGTGGCGTCTGTTAGGGACTCAGTTGTTTCCGCCATTTCAACTAGTACTACGACAGCGGTCTCCCTGTCTACGGCAATGACTACATCTTCAGTGTCGGGAGCGACGCCTGCTACATTTCCTCCCCTGCCTCCCGTGGAGCCTTTGGAACTAAAACCCCCTAAATTTCTAAGTAATTTGGAAGACTCGTCCCTCTTAGCTATCATGAAGGCTTTCATGGAAGGGACTCAACAATATCAACGATTGATGGTTAAAGCCTTGTATGAGGAGATACAGGCTTTCAAGTCTCAGGAGGAACCGGGTAAGGTTAAAGTCTTGCCTTCTCAGCTACCTTTCTGTACGCAGCAGAATCCATGGAGGTACGCGGGTCACGCGGCTCTTTCTGAGGGTATCCTCCACATTGGCGAAGGGTTAGGCTCCAGGCTGATAGCCGATCTGGAGTTTTATCCAGATATTGAGGCCTATCCCTTTTGCTATGTGAGGTTAGCTGAAGGAGTTCCATTGAAGGATGATACTATCCCTAAAGAAAATATCCTTCTGGAACACACAAGAGCCCAGCACCTAGCCGTGAAGGAAATGAAAACAGCATAGTGTATTAACACACAGCTAAGTACTTTTGGAAAAAGGTTAGCCACCTTTGTAGCTCCAGATACGATGGTTTTCCCTTTTGCTTCAAGGGGCTTCATGGGTGTGGAAAAGGCCATTCAGGAAGGTAAATCTCTCCCGGCGTTGGAAGACTGTAGACCTACTGTATGTCACTCGTTCTTCCACATGATGCTGACCATTGGATGGATGTCCAGTTTACTTTTTCAGAAGGTAAACTGGATAAGGATGTAGCCAGTTGTCCATTCAATGAGAAATTGCCCAGGATACCTGAACACCTCCTTAAAGCTGAATTGGAGGCTAGGGAGAGACTATCAGCTTCGATGTCTCTCCAGTGCTTTATGGAAATGATGATAGGGAATTTTACTGATGCCCCGGTCTTTTCCCTGTTGGCTAAAACTTATCTGGGTACATTTATGAAGGATCTCTATGCTTTCTTTCAGGCTAGTAGAGTCTGTAGAGAACATGTTCTCGCTTCAGCTACTATACGTCATGAGCCGAAACGTCTCATCGACTCTTGTATATGGGGTAAGGACCTGTTTCCCCAGAAGCTAGTGAAGGAGGTGTTAGATAAAGCTGCCGCTGAGAATAAGAGCCGGTTCCAGATGTGGGGAATCTCTCTAAAGAGGGAATTCACTCCTGGGGTAGGACCTCAGCCAAAAAGGTCCCGCAAACCAACCTATCTCAGGAGATAGTTTGCTCCTTCCCTTGCCAATGTCCCTCAGAACATTTTTGCCGTTCATCATCCTGTGACTTCACAATCCCCAGCTTTCAATCTGGTGTATGAGCAGGGGTCGCGTCCTTTTGATCACATAAGGTAGAAAGAGGCGGCAGATCAAGAGGTCGTGGTCATCGAGGTGGCAGAGGAGGAAGGGGTGCACATCCTCAGCTCAAACAATGAGGATATTCCGGTAAGGGGACGGCTGAATTTGTTCAAGGACCGGTGGGCATTCAGACCTTGGGCACACAGCGTCATTTCCAACGGTTTGGGTTGGAAGTGGAAGAAACAGACTCCAAAGCTTAGGAGATTTTTCCAGAAGTCAACACCTAATTTGGAGCAATATGTGCAAGACCTTTTGAAGAAAAGAGTTATCCATTGCACGAGATCTATGAGACTTCAAGGCCGTCTATTTTGCGTGCCAAAGAAAGATTCGATTATGCCTCAAACTATTCTTGACTTGCCCCTTCTAAACCTGTTTGTTCAGTGCGACAAGTTCCAGATGCTGACTATTTCGCAAATACGGACCTTACTACCACGGGAGGATTACTGTCGCTATAGATCTTACCGACACTTATTGGCATCTTCCGATATGGTAACGCTTCTCCTCCTACCCTGGTTTCAGCCTGGAGCGAAAGGCTTATGAATTCTGAGCTATGTCATTCGGGCTCAACATAGCTCCGAGAATTTTCACGAAGGTTATCGATGCAGTCGTTCAACAACTTCGAGAAAAAGGCCTTCAAGTAGCGGCGTACCTGGACGACTGGCTAGTGTGGGCTCCCTCAGCACTGGAGTGCTCGGAAGCAACCTCTCAGGTTGTCAAGTTTCTGCAGTCCCTAGGATTTTTTCAGATCAACTTTAAGAAGTCAAGACTGGACCCAGCTCAGGTTTTCCAGTGGCTGGAGATTCACTGGAACCTACAGTCTCATTCCCTGTCTATACCTCCCTCCAAGAGGAAAGAAATAGCGAAGTCAGTCCGGTCTCTGATCAAGTCAGGAACAACCACCAGGCGACACCAGGAAAGAATTCTAGGCTCTTTGCAATTCACCTCGGTAGCAAACCCTGTCCTCAAAGTACGGCTCAAAGATGCAAGCAGAGTTTGGAAACGGAGAGCCTCCAAAGCTCTTCGCGACCATCAGAAGAAGACCCCAGTGTTACTCTGAAGACAACTTCGACCGTGGTCCACTGCCAAAAGTCTTTCACAGACAATACCGTTGCGCTTTCCTCCTCCAGTAGTGATTCTTCATACGGACGCCTCATTGGACGGTTGGGGGGTTCATACCCCACTCAAGAAAGTGCAAGGCGGTTTGTCCCAGAAATTTCAACAATTCCACATAAATATTCTGGAGGCCATGGCAGTCATCTTGTCCATCAAAAAGATACACTTGAAGAACATTCACATTCGTTTAGCCCTCGACAGCAAAGTAATAGTCCATTGCATCAACAGGCAAGGGTTGAGTTCTCAAATAAATCATGTAATGTTAGCCACCTTTACGTTGGCACAGAGGAAAGGGTGGCATCTGTCAGCATCCCACCTTCACGGAGCAAGAAATGTGATGGCGGACTCCCTATCTCAGACACAACCTCTAGAGACGGAATATTCTCTAGACGGAAAATCATTCTCTTTCGTGCAGGATCAAGTCCCTGGACTTCAAGTTGATCTGTTTGCGACGAGCCTCAACAAGAAACTTTCCTGCTATGTAGCACCAAACATGGATCTAGCAGCAGTGAGCATGTATGCGATGACCCTGGATTGGAATCAGTGGGAGAGGATTTACCTGTTTCCACCCTTCAATCTTCTCATGACGGTTCTGGACAAGCTTCGATTGTTAAATGGGACAGCGGCCCTGGTTGCTCCTCTGTGGCCGAAGAGCAACTGGTTCCTCATGTTGACAGAAATGAGCCCCAAGTTGGTGCTGTTGCCCAACCCAATTTTGTTCCAGGAAGTACAGAGGAAGATTGTCTATGCTTCATTATGGAAAATAAACAACCTTCATCTCATGATTTTTTCGTCTTAGCTTTGGAAAAGAGGTTCCAAATTCTACGTGACAAGTTGGCGTTTGCAGAAAATTATAAAACTTCCACTACCTTGGAAGAAATGGGTCAAATACGTTGAGGACAAGAATCCAGATTCAATTACCATGGATTTTTGTTTGGGTTTTTTTATTGACTTACATGCGCAAGGTCTAGCTTCCTCTACGATTTCGTCGTACAAGTCAGCTCTTGCTAGACCCATTCTATATGCTTTCGATATCGATTTCAACTTGGATCTCTTCAATAAGATTCCGAAAGCTTGTGCAAGGTTAAGACCGTCGGCTCCGCCGAAACCTCTCTCATGGTCTTTAGATAAAGTGTTACAATTTCCTTCGGAAATTGACAATCAAACTGCTTCTCTTCGTGATCTGACTCAAAGTTATTTTTCTAATTGCAATGGCTTCTGATGCTCGTGTTACTGAGATTGTGGCTATTTCTCTGGAGACGAGGGTCATATTGAATTTGTGGATAATTGTGAAATTAATTTAAATCCCGATCCTACTTTTCTAGCTAAGAATGAGCTTCCCTCTAAACGTTGGGGTCCGTGGAAAATAGTTCCCCTAGTAAGTGATCTTACCCTGTGTCCCGTGTAGTGTTTAAAGGCGTATCTTTTAAGAACGGCGCATTTTAAAAATGGTCAGTTATTTAAGGGTGAAACGGTAGGATCAGATTTGTCTTTGAATCAAGTGAGAGCGAAGATTACTTATTTTATAAGAAGAGCGGACCCAGCTAGTATGCCATTGGGTCAAGACCCAAGGAAAGTGGCTTCCTCGATGAACTTTTTTCAGTACATGTCCTTTGAGGGTTTACAGGCATATACAGGTTGGAAGTCCACCAGGGTGTTCTTCAGGCATTATCTGAAACAATTGGAAGAAATAAGTCATTTTGTGGTGGCTGCGGGTAGTGTTATCAAACCTGCTGCATCGACGTAGCCCTCAAGTGCGTCCCTCGCCATTCTTCCAGCTTATTTCTTTTAATGAGTAAACAGTGAGTTTTTGTTTCAGGATCATTAACAAAATTTTTTATTTTGAGGATTCATTACTGTATCTTTGAATTTAGATTGTACCTGTTCAACTATAGTATATCTACCTTGGTATCGGTTAGACTAGAGTTCAATTTGTGTGTTTCATTATAAGATTTTGTCTTTATTATTTATCTTATTTTGTCATAAGCTCCTTCCGGTGTCTTATGAGAGGTTTTTGAATTTTTCCCTCATGAAACCTTATGTAAAGGTAAATTTATATTGGGTATGTATTACTGGGTACAACAATATTGTCTTTATGCTAATTATATTAATTGTTATTACTCTTTGCTATGAATTTTGTAAATTAAAGACTGAATTTTTGCATGCCTTTTAATTTGCATGCCTTTTAATTAATTTATATCCTTCCTGAACAGGCTTAATTATCTATTTATGATGAGTATTTGTTCCCTACTTTTTACTCACTGAGCCTACCATGGTTTTAGCCGTTTGACATCTCACCATTAATATTGGATGTCTTCCCCATTGTGGAAGGTGGTGATTTGGACCTGTTCTGCCTCCTTAACAGGTCATCATACTTATCAAATACAGCTTTATTATTGTTCGGGAATAAAGGTTGAGTTTCATACCTATGCTTTGACGGAGTAATCCGGTTAGCGCATTTCGGTATTGGGATCTTTCTTCGAGGCCTCCTACCGAGTAATAGGTAATTCTCTTGTACACTTCCATCAGGAAGACATGGCTTGAGCACAAAAAAGGGATTTTGACGTAGGAAAAATCAATTGTTGGGCGAGATAGCATGTCGTCTTGATGGCCCGACCGTTACTGCGTCCCACCCCAATTCCTCATAGGATGCTCCTTTTTTCAGTAGTTCCGTTGCGATGTGGAATAAGGCGCCAGAGACGTATGGGAGCACCGAAAGGTGAGAGGGTATGTAACGGCTCCTCCTTTATCCTGCCCCTTAGTGGATTAGACTGGGTAAAGTCTATTGGGGGTGAAGATATCTATGGTTATCTTACAATACGTCCCTGATTATACACGATATCTACGGGTAGTTGTTCTGGGGGTTGGAACCCCGTGATACCCGATGGTAATTCTCTTGTAATATCACTCGCAGAAATATTATACAGTAGGAAGCCACCAAAGGAACTTCAATCAGGATGACATGGCTATCTCATCCAAAAATAAATATTTCCGTCAAAATCCTTTTTTTTTTTTTTTTTTTTTTTATTATACTAAATCATTACTGAAATTTGCTATTTTTCAATTTTCTGATGCATTAAAGTAGATGAAATAAATAATATTACAAGTTTACTGTATTGTAGATGGAGCCTACTGCCCAAACGACGACGCATAAGGAGCTGTCATACTTCAAGAAAACGGGTAGAACTTGGTACAAAAATGGTTAGTGGTCGTCTTATAATATAAAATATGGACACTTAGTTAATCATAAAGTTAAAATATGCACAAATCAGTAGAGGGTATTACACTACAGGTTCTTTTGATGAACTACATATTGTATTTATTATTTTTAAATGTATGTAATCTACGTGTCCAGTTGTCTAAACGAAAAACCAAATACTTATAGTACAGTTAAGCTGTACTGTAGTGATATTACTATACATATATTACAGTAATATACACTACAGTATCAGTGAGTGTTATATTACAGCATTAATAGACAGGAACAGAATGGGTATGACAATGACTGGGTAAAGTAATGTACCATACATGTGTTCACAAGTACTGTACACTGTACATATCATTATTAACTGTGATAGAAACCAAATAAAAACAGTATTAGGCAGTATTTACAGTGTTAATCATTTGCTAGGGCACCCACTCATAGGCAAAGGACAGTGACTGGTTAGGTTAGGAGTTAGCCAAACCTAAGTCAACCAATATTTGCAATATTTCCCTAATCCCACCTGTGTCTGTAACTTGACCCTCGTGAAAAACAAGGGCCAACTATAATCAATAGGGACAAGAACGCATTAGTGATACGTTAAGTGTGCAACTAATTATGTGTATATAAAAAAGTGATATCATGGACCTCATGAAGACCATGAAAGTGAGCATATCAAGAGTGATGAGTGATTTGGTTGTGATGAAATAAAAATATCAATTCACAATGCATGTACAGTATAATTAAGCTTAAAAAATATGTTAAATTTACTTTGTTACAAAGGATATTTACTGACCTTGTGGTGGTGATGGTGGTGATGAGAGTGGTTTTTGTGGTGAAAAAGGATGTGCAGGTGGAGGAGGTTGCCAAGGGGAAGTTGCCCCCCTAGGGCTGCCTCCCCGACTGCTCATGTGAGGTGATGCAGGTGTACTAGAAGACTGTGGTGGTTTTGGGCTTGGACTGTGAGCCATGGGATGAGGAGATGATCTTGATGTATGTTGCTGGGGTCGAATTAATGGTCCAAAGGTTGTGGTAGGAGGATAGCCAGTAGGTATTCCCCCAGAAAAAATGTGTGGATATGGATGTAAATGGTTCAAAGAATAACCACTAAGTGCTGCTGCTGCAGCTGTTGCAGCAGCTACTGCCATTTCAGTTTGCTGTGATGACATGGGAGGAGTTAAGGAGGGTAACATCATGTAATGAGGGTTGATAAGATTTATACCATACAAACTGGCTAGGCTACCCAGTGATCCATATCCACTCATTGGATAACGTTCTACTGCAAATCTACCCTGATCAGGTAATAAGTCTTTACGATCTTTATTCTGAACAGTACCTAATGGCTCTATCCGCTCTGGAGCTCCTCTTTCTGTTCTTTCTGGTCTTTCAATCTTTACTGTATTTGTAACCACTTCATTATTTGACCGTTCTTTAGAAACACTTCTTGACTGAGGAACACCGGGCTTGGGCTCAGGTTTCAATAAAGTTCTAAGAAAAGACTCACTTTTTCTATTGGCAGTCTCATTGTTTAATATTGAATCAATACTATATGCAGACGATGTCTGCGAATTAATGGCACTTCTATTTGGGAAAGTATGGGCAGGAGACGACGAAGACGGTCGCTCTCCTGATATCTGCGACAAACTGTTTACAACGGAATGCAGTTTCTTACGATGGCTAAAATCTTGGTCTTCCATCTGCCGTAAATAGCGTTTTCTTGGTGATACAAATGTTGGATCAATTGGTTCAGTACATATATTAACTAACGGCTTCTCAAATAACATTTTAATTGAAACCTTTATATCGACTTTCAAACCAAGTTTTTCTGCTAAAAGTTGAACTTTACTTTCTAAAATAGTTTTCTTCACTTCAGTTGACCTGGCCCCAGCATTTAATTTAGCTCCTAATTGATTAGCTTGCTTGGTTTCAAATGATTCCCATACTCCATTAGGAAAAATGAAAGGGTTTCTTCTCACTTTTGTGCACTTTTTTCTTTTACATGAGCCATCAACTTTGATTTGCCAAAAGAAATGGGGCTGAGATGACTTGCTACGTCGAGGAATGGATTGTTTTCTGACATGTTCACTGGTCCAAGGAGAAGAATTTAAAGATGAACAATCATCTGCAAAACAAATGAAAAAAATTTCATAATTCTACACTTATATTTGTAAATGACGGTATATACTGATGATTACAAAATATTGGCTTAAAAATTATTTCCCTCTTTTTCTACAGATTCAATTATCTACAGTTGACCAATTTAAAAAAATTGTACATGGAAATCCTCTAAAACTCAGCAAAATAATAAAAAAATAAGTGAAAAAGTATAACTTTCATTGACAAATTACTATCCATTCTCAAAGTGCCAAAGGCAAGTCCCCTCCAATACCCCCCAAACTCCCTAATAATTCTTATTTTAATTACATGAATTTTTCCAATCTCTTGCATACACAAAAGACATGTTGAGTATACAGAGTTAAATATATCTAATTTGTTCACTTCATCTTTTAATTTTTTAAGTAAACAATTTCACCCAATAAAAGAAGTTATGAAAAATAAGTCATCAGGGATGATCAAATATGTTATATATATATATATATATATGTATATGTATAAAATATATATATATATATATATATATATACTGTATATATATACATATATATCTATACACATATAATATATATATATATATATGTGTATATATATATACATATATATATATATATATATGTATATATATATATGTATATATATATATATGCATATATATATATATATATACATATATATATATATGTATATATATATGCATATATACATACATATATATATATATATATACAGTATATATATATATATATATACAATATATATATATATATATATATATAATAAATATTATACATAAACATATACTGTACATGCATATATAATATACATATATATATATATATATATATGTATAATACATATAGTCAAACCTCTAGCTAAGAAAGAATCGGCTTACAAAATTTTAATTTTACGAAAGGACATGCGAAGAATTTTACGATTCGTATCACCAACAATGTTTCGGACAACGAAAGGCGGTACGGAGCAGGAGCCCGACTGTATCCGAGAGGGATTTTAAAATTCACTAGCTGCCAGCCCATAAACTTGTTACCATCCTCCTGCGTTCCCATAGGTCATCTCCATACTCGAATACTAGTTATCACCAGGAGATCCTGCTCTCCTATTGGTCGGCATCTACTGTACTATCCCATCGTGCATTTGTGCATCGGCGTTCCTAAGTCTTCTCGTTCTGGCAACAGTATCGTACGCATTGACTTGGTGTTTGTGTTTTTGCTTTTGTAATAATTTTACAGTACGTACTGTTATCGTGTGATACTTTCGATATATCATTAGCCATGGGTCCTAAGAAAGTCGCTGATGTCAAGGTAAAGAAGAGGATGATGTTTTCCAGGGAGATGAAGATGGAAATAATCAAGTAATACGAGGCTGGCATATGGTTGTGTGCTCAGGAAAATCTTAAGAAGCAGGCAGAAACACGCTTCTTTGGACGAATATTTTAGTAAGAGGCCTTTGGTAGAAGCACACCAAGCACCAGCTAAGAAACAAAATAAAAGTGGCAGTGATGAAGAAAATACGTAGTGTAATTAAATTTAGAAAATAGAAAATGTAAACTAAAAAAAATAGAAAAACATATATACATACATATACCAAGGCACTTCCCCCAATTTTGGGGGGTAGCCGACATCAACAAATGAAACAAAACAAAAAGGGCACCTCTACTCTCTACGTTCCTCCCAGCCTGACAAGGGATTCAACCGAGTTCAGCTGGTACTGGTAGGGTGCCACAGCCCACCCTCCCACATTATCCACCACAGATGAAGCTTCATAATGCTGAATCCCCTACTGCTGCTACCTCCGCGGTCATCTAAGGCACCGGAGGAAGCAGCAGGGCCTACCGGAACTGCGTCACAATCGCTCGCCATTCATTCCTATTTCTAGCACGCTCTCTTGCCTCTCTCACATCTATCCTCCTATCACCCAGAGCTTTCTTCACTCCTTCCATCCACCCAAACCTTGGCCTTCCTCTTGTACTTCTCCCATCAACTCTTGCATTCATCACCTTCATTAGCAGACAGCCATTTTCCATTCTCTCAACAGGGCCAAACCACCTCAACACATTCATATCCACTCTAGCTGCTAACTCATTTCTTACACCCGTTCTCACCCTCACCACTTCGTTCCTAACCCTATCTACTCGAGATACACCAGCCATACTCCTTAGACACTTCATCTCAAACACATTCAATTTCTGTCTCTCCGTCACTTTCATTCCCCACAACTCCGATCCATACATCACAGTTGGTACAATCACTTTCTCATATAGAACTTTCTTTACATTCATGCCCAATCCTCTATTTTTTACTACTCCCTTAACTGCCCCCCAACACTTTGCAATCTTCATTCACTCTATGACGTACATCTGCTTCCACTCCACCATTTGCTGCAACAACACACCCCAAGTACTTAAACTGGTCCACCTCCTCAAGTAACTCTCCATTCAACATGACATTCAACCTTGCACCACCTTCCCTTCTCGTACATCTCATAACCTTACTCTTACCCACATTAACTCTCAACTTCTTTCTCTCACACACCCTTCCAAATTCTGTAACTAGTCGGTCAAGCTTCTCTTCTGTGTCTGCAACCAGTACAGTATCATCCGCAAACAACAACTGATTTACCTCCCATTCATGGTCATTCTCGTCTACCAGTTTTAATCCTCGTCCAAGCACTCGAGCATTCACCTCTCTCACCACTCCATCTACATACAAGTTAAACAACCACGGCAACATCACACATCCCTGTCTCAGCCCCACTCTCACCAGAAACCAATCACTCACTTCGTTTCCTATACTAACACATGCTTTACTACCTTTGTAGAAACTTTTCACTGCTTGCAACAACCTTCCACCCACTCCATATAACCTCATCACATTCCACATTGCTTCCCTATCAACTCTATCATACGCTTTCTCCAGATCCATAAACGCAACATACACCTCCTTACCTTTTGCTAAATATTTCTCGCATATCTGCCTAACTGTAAAAATCTGATTCATACACTCCTACCTCTTCTAAAACCACCCTGTACTTCTAAGACTGCATTCTCTGTTTTATCCTTAATCCTATTAATCATTACTCTACCATACACATTTCCAACTACACTCAACAAACTAATAAACTAATACCTCTTGAATTACAACACTCATGCACATCTCCCTTACCCTTAAATAGAAAAAGAAAATAAAAAAAAAAATTTATTTCAAGTTTATCGTAAAGTTGAGTGTTAATATTTCCTGCCATTTGTAGATGCGTTTCCTAAAATTAAGTACTAATGTTTTCTTTTATTTAAAAATCTGTTTTGTAAAGTTAAGAGTTTACGTTTTTTGCCACTAGTACGTAAACGTTTTCCGCCGATTTCATCCTCCTCTACCGCCCCGCACTTCGCTTTCGGACATCGCCTCACTCATTTTTGTTACTGTATTTTTACTGTTTGCTCAAATCAAACACTTCTTTTTCAGATTATAAATGTTAATTTATTATTAAATTATAAAAATACAGTACTTTTCAAATATTCAGTACTGTTTAGTGGTGCATATCACTTTTATAATCATTTAATGTGGTGTTTTTCTAGGGTCTGGAATGAATCAGGTTATTTACATGTAAAAGGCGACTCACTACCCAAAAAAATCACTTTACGAATGCCCTTACGGGACCAATTAATTTCGTGTTGTGAGGCATCACTGAATATGTATGCATGTATGTGTGTATATATATACATATATACTGTATATATATACTGTATATATATACTGTATATATATATATATATATATATATATATATATATATATATATATATATATATATATATATATATATATATATATATATATATATATATATATATATATACATATATATATATACATATATATATATATATATATATATATATATATATATATATATATATATATATATATCTACATGTATATATATATATGTATATATATATATATATATATATATATATATATATATATATATATATATATATATATATATATATATATATATATATATATATATATATATATATGCAGAAGAACCACAGGGAAAATGAAAATACAGAATATACACTTGAGTCCTGACTAGTTTCGTGATACTTCCTCAGAGGACTGATTTATTGAGAGAGGTTTCTTACAATTTATAGGGAAAGCAAAAGTACGAACATACATATAGAGATTTAGAGAACAATGACACTCCCTTACCCGCTACCTGGGCTTGACTCAGGTGTGCGTAGGAGGAGTCCGAAAGCACACCTGAGTCAAGCCCAGGTAGCGGGTAAGGGAGTGTCATTGTTCTCTAAATCTCTATATGTATGTTCGTACTTTTGCTTTCCCTATAAATTGTAAGAAACCTCTCTCAATAAATCAGTCCTCTGAGGAAGTATCACGAAACTAGTCAGGACTCAAGTGTATATTCTGTATTTTCATTTTCCCTGTGGTTCTTCTGCATCTGAGCATCACGTTTTCCTGTGATTTTTACGCATATATATATATATATACACAGTACCCATCATAAAGAATTGCCGATTTTAAAATGGGCAAATCATTTTGACGCAAATCGGTCGACCCCATAATTACGGGTAAAAAATCGCCTGGGACAAATTGACTAATTGGCTACTCAAGTAGAGCTTCCGTCGCTAAGTGCTTGCTACCAGACTTCAGGCAGTGCTCTCTGTGGTCTTGCCAGGTGCGGTTCTGTGTTCTTGCCTGTCGCAGCAGGTCCCCTTTTGCCGTTGCATTTTTCTGTGTTCAGTGTTTCTGTTCGTGTTTGTAGTATGTCTACAGGGTATACTTCGATTGAAAATCGTGCTCGAGTGATACAGCTTCACGAGGAAGGATTGAAAAAAGGTGTGATTAGTGCGAAAACCGGTGTAAAGCCTTGAACGATCCGGAACATTCTGAAAAAGTACCGCGAGCTTGGAAGCAAGGAGGTACCGAAGGCAGACACGAGTCCTGGTAGGCCGAAGATTATTAGCCCGAGGGGTTTAAGGGTCCTTGCTAGGGATATCGAAACCAATCCCACCCTTACAGCCCGTCAGCTTAAGGCTGAAAATCCAGACGCTGTTGCTGGTGCGTCTATAAGAACTGTTCAGCGGCGCTTACAAAAAGACCTCAATTACTCGAAAGTTAAGGCGCGAAGGAAGCCACTTATAACCGCCAAACAAAAGAGGGATCGGCTTGCTTTTGCTAAATCCCATAAAGATTGGGACCTCGAAAGGTGGAGGAAAGTCTTGTGG
Organism: Palaemon carinicauda; assembly: GCF_036898095.1. Classification (NCBI taxonomy): domain Eukaryota; kingdom Metazoa; phylum Arthropoda; class Malacostraca; order Decapoda; family Palaemonidae; genus Palaemon; species Palaemon carinicauda. Next base: position 60,107,120 of record NC_090733.1, read on the forward strand.
AGCGACGAGGCATCTTTCTTTGTGGGGGACACAAAGGGAAAGAGTGTTTGGCGCAAGCCAACATCCGATCCACTCGACCCTAAGTACCTTGCCACGAGTGTTAAGTTCCCTGCATATGTTATGGTCTGGGGTTGTTTTGGGTATGGGGGCAAGGGATCTTTAGTGTTTTTGCCTAAGAATGAGTCGGTGAATAAAGATTCTTATTATACCTTGCTAAACGAACATTTAGAGGACTCGTTTGAGAAAAGTAATACGTGTGTGTTTCAGCAAGATGGCGCCCCTGCTCATACCGCTAAGCAGAACGTAAATTGGTTAAAAGATAGCGGAATTGAGTTTATTAGTGACTGGCCCGGGAATTCTCCAGACATTTCCCCCATTGAGAATTTATGGGCCATCATTAAAAGACAATTACAGGACGTAAATACGTCGTCCATTGAGAAATTGATCGCGGAGCTACAGCGCGCTTGGGACAACCTGGACCCGTCCCTCCTACAGTCATTGGCATATTCCCTCCCCAAGAGATTAAAGGAGGTGCAGAAACGTCATGGCATGCCCATCAAGTACTAGGGCAGGGGTTGGTGAGTGTTAACCATCAATTCCAATGTATTTACTTTATTAGTTGTTTTTTCCTGAATATTTTCCCGCCCGCGTAAACTGTTTTTCCCCCTGAAATCTCCTACGCAGCAAATCTCTATGACGGGCACTGTATATATATATATATGTATGCAGCTATATATATATATATATATATATATATATATATATATATATATATATAAGTATATATATTTTATATATAAGTATATATATATATATATATATATATATATATATATATATATATATATATATATATATATATATATATATATATATATATATATATATATATATATATATATATATATATATATATATATATATATATATATATATATATATATATATATAAGTATATATATTTTATATATAAGTATATATATATATATATATATATTTATATATGTATATATTTTATATATATATATATATATAATATATACATATATAAATATATATATATATATATATATATATATATATATATATATTTTATATATATATATATATATATATTTTATATATATATATATTTTTGTTTCTATATATATATATATATATATATATATATATATATATATATATATTTATTTATATTTATGTATATATATATTTTATATATATCATACATATATACATATACCAAGGCACTTACCCCAATTTTGGTGGGTAGCCGACATCAACAAATGAAACAAAACAAAAAGGGCACCTCTACTCTCTACGTTCCTCCCAGCCTGACAAGGGACTCAACCGAGTTCAGCTGGTACTGGTAAGGTGCCACAGCCCACCCTCCACCGTTATCCACCACAGATGAAGCTTCATAATGCTGAATCCCCTACTGCTGCTACCTTCACGGTCATCTAAGGCACCGGAGGAAGCAGCAGGGCCTACCGGAACTGTGTCACAATCGCTCGCCATTCATTCCTATTTCAAACACGCTCTCTTGCCTCTCTCACATCTATCCTCCTATCACCCAGAGCTTTCTTCATTCCATCCATCCACCCAAACCTTGGCCTTCCTCTTGTACTTCTCCCATCAACTCTTGCATTCATCACCACCTTTAGCAAACAGCTATTTTTCATTCTCAACATGGCCAAACCACCTCAACACATTCATATCCACTCTAGCTGCTAACTCATTTCTTACACACGTTCTCACCCTCGCAACTTCGTTCCTATCCCTATCTACTAGAGATACACGAGCCACACTCCGTAGACACTTCATCTCAAACACATTCAATTTCTGTCTCTCCATCACTTTCATTCCCCACAACTCCGATCCATACATCACAGTTGGTACAATCACTTTCTCATATAGAACTTTCTTTATTTTCATGCCCAAACCTCTATTTTTTACTACTCCCTTAACTGCCCCCAACACTTTGCAACCTTTATTCACTCTCTAACGTACATCTGCTTCCACTCCACCATTTGCTGCAACAACACACCCCAAGTACTTAAACTTGATCCACCTCCTCAAGTAACTCTCCATTCAACAAGACATTCAACCTTGCACCACCTTCCCTTCTCGTACATCTCATAACCTTACTCTTACCCACATTAACTCTCAACACCCTTCCAAATTTTGTCACTAGTTGGTCAAGCTTCTCTTCTGTGTCTGCAACCAGAACAGTATCATCCACAAACAACAACTGATTTACCTCCCATTCATGGTCATTCTCGTCTACCAGTTTCAATCCTCGTCCAAGCACTCGAGCATTCACCTCTCTCACCACTCCATCAACATACAAGTTAAACAACCACGGCGACATCACACATCCCTGTCTCAGCCCCACTCTCACCAGAATCCAATCACTCACTTCATTTCCTATTCTAACACATGCTTTACTACCTTTGTAGAAACTTTTCACTGCTTGCAACAACCTTCCACCAACTCCCTGCGTGTCGTAAGAGGCGACTAAAAGGGACGGGACGAGGGGGCTGGGAACCCCCTCTCCTGTATATAATCCTGTGAGACGTCAACAAAGAGATGGAGCTGGGGGAGAGTGACTGCTCCCTGCACTCTAGTTTTATATATATATATATATATATATATATATATATATATATATATATATATATATATATATATATATATATATATATATATATATATATATATATATATATATATATATATATATATATATATATATATATAGATATATATATATATTTGTGTGTATGTATATATGTATATATACAGTATATGTAAATGATTGTACATATATATATGTGTATATATATGTATATGTATAATATATATATATATATATATATATATATACATATATATATATATATATATATATATATATATATATAAATTATATATATATATTTATATATATATATTATATATATAATATATATAATATATTATATACAGTGAACCCTCGTTTATCGCGGTAGATAGGTTCCAGACGCGGCCGCGATAGGTGAAAATCCGCGAAGTAGTGACACCATATTTACCTATTTATTCAACATGTATATTCAGACTTTTAAAACCTTCCCTTGTACGTAGTACTGTTAACAAACTACCCTTTAATGTACAGAACACTTAATGCATGTACTACAGTACCCTAAACTAAAACAGGCACAAATATTAAAGGCGATTTTATATCATGCGTTTCCTAAACACGCTAAAGAGCACGATAAAAAATGGCAACCAATGTTTTGTTTACATTTATCTCTGATCATAATGAAGAAACAAACTGGAGGTAGAGCTTTGCTTATTACCCAGACATATTTCCATACTTTTCCCTTAGAACTACATCACATCTTCCTACTTTAGATATATATATATATATATATATATATATATATATATATATATATATATATACAAATATACATACCTACATATATACATACATACATATATACATAAATACATGCATACATATATATATATATATATATATATATATATATATATATATATTACTGTATATATATGGGTTATGGAAAAAATCCGCGAAGTGGTGAATCCGCGATGGTCGAACCGCGAAGTAGCGAGGGTTCACTGTATATATAATATATATACATACATATATATATATATATATATATATATATGTGTGTGTGTGTGTGTATATATATATATGCTCCAGGGCATAAAAACAATTAGAATAGCGCCAACATATCCCTGTGTGTCGTAAGAGGCGACTATAAGGGACGGGACGAGGAGGGTGGGAACCCCCTCTCCTGTGTTATAATCCTGTGAGACATCAAAGAGGTGGAGCTGGGGGAAGAGTGACTGCTCTCCACATTCTAGTTTTGGGGTGTTTGAATGTACGGGGATGTAGTACGATAGAGAGTAAAAGATGTGAGATTGGAAGTATGTTTAGGAATAGAAGGATGGATATATTGGCTTTGTGTGAGACAAAAAAAAAAAAAAGGGAAAGGTGAAGTGCTGATTGGTGAAATGTCTGGTAGAGTGTCTGGGATTGAAAGGGGAAGAGGAAGAGAAGGTGTGGCTTTATTGCTGAGTGAATGGATGACAGGTATAGTAGTGGAATGGAAGGAGATATCATCTAGGTCAATGTGGGCGAGGGGTAGCCAAGTTGGGTAGGGAATGTTGGGCTTTTGTCAGTGCGTATGGGCCAGGTTGTGAGAAAAGTCAAGAGGAGCGGAATGAGTTCTGGAATGAATTAACTAGGTGTATAGAAGGACTGGGTAGAAGGAATTATGTAGTTGTCATGGGTGACCTAAATGCTAGAGTGGGCACTGTGGAGGTAGAAGGTGTCATTGGGAAGTCTGGCGTACCCGGTGAAAATGAGTGTGGTGAGAGACTGGTAGATATGTGTTGAGCAAGACATGGTGATAAGTTCTACCTTTTTCAAAAAGAAAGATAAAAACAAGTATATATGGGTAAGAGTGGCGAATGAAAGAGTGGTAGAAAGGGCATTAATGGATTATGTGTTGATAACTAAAAGAATGTTTGGAAGATTGAAAGACGTAAAGAATGTTTGGAAGATTGAAAGACGTGCACGTATTTAGGGGTATGGCTAACGGTATGTCTGATCATTTTTTGGTGGAAGGAAAATTAGTTGTAGCAAAAGAGTGGGGGAATAGAGTAGGTGGATGTAAAAGGAAGCTTGTGAGGGTTGAAGAGCTAATAAAACCGCGGGTGAAAAGTAAATATCAAGAAAAGTTGAAAATGGCGTATGACGAAGTGAAAGTAAGAGAAACTGGTAATTTAGAGGAGTGGAAGTTAGTAAAAGAAAGTTTTGTTGGGATTGCAAGAGATGTGTGTGGCAAGAAGTTTGTTGGATGCAGCATGAGGAAGGGTAGTGAATGGTGGAATGAAGGTAAAAGTGGAAGAGAAAAAGAGGGATTTTGAAGAATGGCTGCAGAGTAATAGTGTAGAGAAGTATTAAAGATATAGAGAAAAATGTGGAAGTAAAGCGCAAGGTAATTGAGGCGAAGAGGGCAGCTGACCTGAGGTGGGGTCAGGGATTGGGTCATTCATATGAAGAGAATAAGAAGTTTTGGAAAGAAGTGAAGAGAGTAAGGAAGGCTGGTTCAAGAATTGAAGAGACAGTGAAAGATGGAAATGGAAGGTTGTTAACAGGAGAGGAGGCAAGGAAAAGGTGGGTGGAGTATTTTGAAAGTTTACTGAATGTTACGGATAATAGGGAGGCTGATATAATTGCTGTTGCAGGTGTTGAGGTGCCGGTGATGGGAGATGAGAATGAGAGAGAGATTACAAGAGAGGAAGTGAGGAGAGCACTAGATGAAACAAAAGTAGGAAAAGCATCTGGCATGGATGGTGTGAGAGCCGAGATGTTGAAGGAAGGGGATGCGACTGTATTTGAATGGTTGGTGAGATTGTTTAATATGTGTTTTGTGTTGTCAATGGTACCAGTACATTGGGTTTGGGCGTGTATTGTACCACTATATAAGGGTAAGGGAGATGTGCATGAGTGTTGTAACTCAAGGGGTATTAGTTTGTTGAGTGTATTTGGAAAAGTGTATGGTAGAATACTGATTAATAGGATTAAGGATAAAACAGAGAATGCAGTCTTAGAAGTACAGGGTGGTTTTAGAAGAGGTAGGGGTTGTATGAATCAGATTTTTACAGTTAGGCAGATATGCGAGAAATATTTAGCAAAAGGTAAGGATGTGTATGTTGCGTTTATGGATCTGGAGAAAGCGTATGATAAGAGTTGATAGGGAAGCAATGTGGAATGTGATGAGGTTATATGGAGTTGGTGGAAGGTTGTTGCAAGCAGTGAAAAGTTTCTACAAAGGTAGTAAAGCATGTGTTAGGATAGATAATGAAGTGAGCGATTGGTTTCCGGTGAGAGTGGGACTGAGACAGGGATGTGTGATGTCACTGTGGTTGTTCTACTTGTATGATGATGGAGTGGTGAGAGAGGTGAATGCTTGAGTACTTGGACGAGGATTGAAACTGGTAGACGAGAATGACCGTGAGTGGGAGGTAAACCAGTTGTTGTTTGCGGATGATACTGTACTGGTTGCAGACGAGGAAGAAAAGCTTGGCCGATTAGTGACAGAATTCGGAAGGGTGTGTGAGAGAAAGAAGTTGAGAGTTAATGTGGGTAAGAGTAAGGTTAGGAGATGTACGAGAAGGGAAGGTGGTGCTAAGTTGAATGTCATGTTGAATGGAGTTACTTGAGGAGGTGGATCAGTTCAAGTACTTGGGGTCTGTTGTTGCAGCAAATGGTGGAGTGGAAGCAGATGTACATCAGAGAATGAATGGAGGATGCAAAGTGTTGGGGGCAGTTAGGGGAGTAGTAAAAAATAGAGGGTTGGGCATGAATGTAAAGAGAGTTCTGTATGAAAAAGTGATTGTACCAACTGTGATGTATGGATTGGAGAGACAGAAATTGAATGTGTTTGAGATGAAGTGTCTAAGGAGTATGGCTGGTGTATCTCGAGTAGATAGGGTTAGGAACGAAGTAGTGAGGGTGAGAACGGGTGTAAGAAATGAGTTAGCAGCTAGAGTGGATATGAATGTGTTGAGGTGATTTGGCCATGTTGACAATAGAAAATAGCTGTCTGCTAAAAAAGGTGATGAATGCAAGAGTTGATAGGTGAAGTACAAGAGGAAGGCCAAGGTTTGGGTGGATGGAAGGAGTGAAGGAACCTCTGGGTGATAGGAGGATAGATGTGAGAGAGGCAAGAGCGCGTGCTAGAAATAGGAATGAATGGCGGGCGATTGTGACGCAGTTCCGGTAGGCCCTGCTGCTTCCTCCGGTGCCTTGGATGACCGCGGAGGTAGCAGCAGTAGGGGATTCAGCATTATGAAGCTTCATCTGTGGTGGATAATGTGGGAGGGTGGGCTGTGCCACTCTAGCAGTAACAGCCAAACTTGGTTGAGTCCCTTGTCAGGCTGGGAGGAACATGGAGAGGAGACGTCCCCTTTTTTGTTTCATTTGTTTGATGTCAGCTACCCCCCAAAATTGGGGGAAGTGCCTTGGTATATGTATCTATGTATATATGACAATTTCTAAGAAAATTGTATTTTTCCTAACATATTTACTACGCCCCAAATAATTAGGAGTTTACTCTTATTGTCATACATCCGGCCAGAATTATTCCGCTCCAACAGGCCACCCGGAACGTCCCTTCTTACCTGCGCAAACCTGACCTCTCTTGTTTACCCAGAATGCACTAGACTGATGCTTCGGTCGACCTTGTCGGGTCGCCATTCTACTCTGACCCAAAGAAAAAGTCATGCGACAGCTGAGTCTATAGAGGGGACGGATGGGGGGCAATTACAATATTGCGACGTAGTAAGTATGTCAGGAAAATTACAATTTTCTTAGAAACTGTCAATTATTCCAACATGAACACTTACTACGTCACAAATAATTAGTAGAATTAGGAGGCGGGCAAATAACCCCTGCAATAGAGGTGAGGGATCAGGAGGAGGGGGTAAGGCCTGTCGGGGAAAAACAAAAAGTGGTATTAAGGAACAGGTTATTTAGGTAACAGTCACCCTGGGGACATCTCCTTTTCTGGGTCCTTCCATGGTAGGTCAAGGGGATAGGGATTTCAGATGCTCTACTCCACAGCGCCTCATCTGGGCTGTATCAAGTGTGGACACCCTTAGATCCTCTGCTGGGCAACCACGACGGGACCGAGCTTCAAAACCCTCCTGGGACTTAAGGGAGCAAGTCCTTCATGTAGTGGGCCGTGAACGTTGACTGTTCAGTCCACACACCTGCCCTCAGCACTTGGATGACCGCCATGTTCCTCTCGAAGGCCAATGAAGTGGCGAATCCACGGATGTCGTGAGGTTTGGCGGACCTGGAGAAGGTTTCGCCCTCTATCAGGTACGCCCTTCGGATTTTCTCCCGGAGCCAGGAGATCGTATTCTTAGAGATGGCCTTTTTCACTATACCCGTCATCATGAATAGTTTCCTGATATCCAGTCTGAGGGCGACGTCCTCGAGAGATACTTCCGCACCACCCTCACTGGGCACAAGAAAAGGTCCTCTGGGTCATCTGTCCTGGGAATAGCGGGGATGGCAAACTCAATGAAGCAAGGGTCTTCTACTACCGGGTTCTATTTTTTCGCCATGAAGGAGGGAACGAATTTGAAGACCAACTCCTTCCACCCATGAGAATGGGAGACGTCTGCTGAGAGCCCGTGAAGCTCGCCTACCCTCTTGGCTGAGGCCAGGGCAAGGAGGAACACTATCTTCAGAGTAAATTCCTTGGTCATTTGTCTCAGATGCTCGAATGGAGGCTTCTTCAGGGCATCTAGGACTTTGATGATGTCCCATGTGGGAGCCTTGAGGGTCCTGGGGGGTCAGGACTGCTCGAACCCTTTTACCACCATAGAAAGGCACTTGGAGGAGCTTCAGTTCAAGCCGTTGAGGAGGAATACCTGGCTGAGCGCGACTCCGAATCCCTTTACTGCTGGTACTGACATGCCCCAGTTGAGTCGCAGGTGTACCAGGAACTCCGCAATGACCGGGATCGAGGCCTTGAGGGGCTATATGCCCTTGTTGTCGCACCATTTGCTAAAGGTTGTCCTTCTTGACTGGTATATGGCTCTCGAAGAATGTGAGATTCAAGGTCATCTGGGAGGCTGCCCTCTTGGAGTACCCTTCCCTTCTTAGCAAATGATGTAGTCTCCATGCGTGAAGGGAGAGGTTTTGGAGGCCTTAATGGAACCTCTGGAAGTGGGATTACCAAGAAGATCTCGAAGTAGGGGCAGGGGCCACGGATGTTCCCTTGCCAAGGACCTCAGGTCTGTGAACCACTTCTTTTCAGGCCCTTACAGGGCTATAAGAGTCATCCTTGCCTGCTTCGCCCCGCAAAGACGGTTTAAGGTCTGCCTCTGAAGAAACCCGGAGTTGTGGGAGCGGGTCCTCGAAGGGTGGTGGATCTTTGAGTGGTCTACTATGTTCTTCCCTGGAGGTCGGAGCCCGGGAGAGGAAACACAATGCTGTATGCAGGGAAAAAGTATTCCCACGGGGTTTGGAGGACCAGCTTTGAGGCTCCCTATGCAGGAACCTGAATGGAGTCTTCAGTGTGCCTGAAAAGGTTTCTTGTTCTCCGGGATCAGATCTACTACCGAACGCCGCTGAATGGGAGATTCAGATGCTGGCCCGAGGGTGGAGAGCGGCTCCTTCGTCTGCAGATAGACCAAGGAGCCGATTCCTGGTATCGGGTAACCGGTCATACAGCCCCATTGAGCAGGGGATTGACGGCTCCTAGGTCCGAATATCCTTGCCATTCCATCAGAGGAATGTCGGGTTTGGCCAAGTGGTTACCACGAGGGGCCTCTAAGCGGGGATAAGGTTGTTTGGATAACCCAGCCACACAACTCTGGAGCAAGCACTCGCAGTTGGAGATTACAGCTTGTAATGTACCCACAACCTTCTCTTATTGGGGGTGGAGGAAAAGGGTCGGCAGGCCTCTCCGAGCGGCGGATTGATGGCCATGTTGGCCGATCCCACCCAGAAAGAATCCTACGACCCAAGGGCGGAAGCTGTTGAGGTTCAAAGGCAGGCCACGGAGATCCGCGGGTGGACGACCATGCTGGCCGATCCTCAGTAGGGGAGCTTGAGAGTCCTCTGGCTATCTGGCTAGACACTCCAACACACCGTCGGTTGAGTGGATGGGTCCCGCCGTTAACACGTGGAGCCACTAGTGCAACTCCCAAAGGTCCAATGTCCCTTCCGAGGGGGTTCTGCGCCGCTGTTCTTCTCCTTGACTCCGCTTCGGGGCTGAAGCAGGGATCGAAGACCCGAAGCTGTAGGAGCGTGACCTAGAAGGGTGATGCCCCTTAACATGATCCTTAACACGGGAACGGATCCTTTAGCGGGGTCCTGGGAGTGCCCGAGAATACTTCTTTGTCCAACAGGGCCAAGTCGGCAAACGAACGCCTTTCAGCGTGCGATGACGATACCACTCCATGTGCGGAGAGCGGCTCCACCTTCCACTATGGGACCGATGTGCCGCTTGTGGGTGGCGGGTAACAAGTCGCCATGCGGAGCGGGGCAAAGGATTGGCAGGTTCTATGACCCACTGGGTCCGGGAACCCTCACCCTTCCATCGGCAGGATGGCGGAAATGTCCACGTGGCTACCGCTGAGCGGAGATAAAAGTCATCTGCTGAGCAGGGATAAGGGTCATCCGGTGGGCGGGGATAAGCGTCATCCACTGGGTGAGAATAAGCGTTATCCACTTAGTGGGTGTAGGTGTTTTCCACTGAACGGGGATTGGGTCATCCGCTGAGTGGGGATACGGGTCATCCGCTGAGCGGGGATAGCGATTATGGTGACCGATGTGGTAATGTCCCCGACCAGTGAACGCTAGTCCGTCGCTCAAGTCCTACTCAAACTCCTCAGTTAGCCTGGGCACTGCAACCCAACCATCCTTGTGAGCTAAGGATGGGGGTGTTTGGGGGAAGCCCACAGGACCATCTGCCGAAGCATCAGAAGCCAAAGATCACATGTATATATGGCTGTCTTTTGGGCATTGTCCCTCTCGAAAGGGCAGTCACTGTCCTTGCCTCTGCTACTCCTGAGAGACCTTTAAAGCACTTAACACCTGACAATGATGTATATCAGGTCACAACTGGGGCAGAACGAACAGCAGTTGAGGACCAGGTCATATAAGGAAGACAAACTTGCCGTACATGAGAAAAGTATTGTCTAGACACACTTACGTATCTAAAACATATATACCTGAGTATATATATATATATATATATATATATATATATATATATATATATATATATATATATAAACATATAATCTATATATATACACCTGCACATGAAAAAGGATATGTCCCGATATAAGATTACTGTAAGGAAACAAACTTGACGTGCATGAGAAAAGTATTGTCAAATTACACACTTATGTACCTAAATGTATATACCTGTGTATATATATACAAAACACACAAAATCCATATATACACCTGCACATAAAAAAGGGAACTGACCATATCAGAAAATCCTTCATCCAAAGTGATGGCTTGACCGCCACTAATCATAAATAATGAAAGTCATTGGTGTGCAGACGTTGCTAAAACCTTCAATCTAGGAATACGGAAACATTAATAGTTCTTAAGGGGAGCATCCACCATTGACCCCAAGATATTCTCTCACCACTATATGTGGATGATCTCTCCATATCATTTGCTGGAGCTAGAATGGCAATGGTTCAGAGAAAATACAACTCGCATTTAACAAAATTAAGTGGGCTGATATAAATGGGTTTAGGTTTTCAACAAGCAACACTACTATCGTTCATTTGACGTATTCAGGGAGTACACCCAGACCCAAATATATATACTGTACATGAAAGGTCAACGGATCCCATGTGTAGATGAAGCTAAATTTTTAGGATAGATTTTCCATTGTAAGCTGACATGAGTTCCTCACTTAAAGGCATTAAAAGCTAAAAGTATTGTCCCATAAATCATGGAGGGAAGACCGCGATACTATTTCAAAATTATACATGGCCTTAATTTTTTCAAAAATTAGTTATAGGCGTGAAATATACTCCTCAGCCACCACAAATTGATTAAGGATATTAGATTCAATACATCATGCTGGTATTAGATTATCCACAGGAGCGTTTAGAACCTCACCTATCCCAAGTCTCCTTATTGATGCTGGAGAGTTACCTTTACACCATTACAAAATGTCTTCTATTATTCGGTATTGGTTTAGGTTGCATAGACTCCCTAATTCTTTAGCCTTTCAGACTGCAAGACTAGGAAGGCACTCATATCTTACGGCTTTCGGGTGAAATAATTATCAAACAGCCTTGATATAATTAGAAGTAAGGTGCTTATAATTAAGGTATCATCAATGCCTCCTTGGAAATTACCAGAGATATCTTTTTGTAAATATTTCACTGGTGTTAAAAAGAAACATGACTATTAGAAGCTAGGTCTCTTTTTATGGAAGATGTTGAAGAACATAGGGAATCAACTTTTATATATACTGGTGGCTCCAAATCTGATGATGGCATTGGATTTGCAGTATATAGTGTTTCTTTTAACTGTAGAGGTGAACTTCCTTCGATATCTTCCATATCTACTGCTGAATTATATGGCATACTAACCACTATTGAGATAATAGCATTAAAAGAAGTGGGCAATTTTACCATTTATAGTGATTCGAGAAGTGTCCTTCAAGCTTTAGGAGGTTTCAATTCTAGTAACCCTTTAGTTTTAAAGATTTAGAGTGGCTTTTAATTATTGGCCTAAAAGGTATAACAGTTCAATTTTGCTGGGTTCCTGCACACGTAGGAGTGTTTGGAAATGAAGGGGCAAATTTACTGGCAAAGAGTGCTGCAGTCGAGTTGCTACCAAGAAGGTATCTCAATCTCTGTAATGATTTTTTACCAACAATTAAGAATCTTACAATAACAATTGGCAACAGCACTGGGATAGTTTTACTGAAAATAAGACGAGAGAAACTGCAGTTTTTAAATGCCCTAGGAGGTATAATGGGATGCCCCAAAAATGGGAGACTACTCTTTGTTGTCTTCGTATTGGTCACACTTGGATGATACAAGAGAT
>NC_090733.1:60124747-60132247 GCF_036898095.1 Palaemon carinicauda
TTAGTACATTTAGGGCCGAATATCATTTTTATAATCATTTAATGTGGTGTTTTTCTAGGGTATGGAAGGAATTAGGCTATTTACATGTAAAAGGCGACTCGCTAAACGAAAAAATAACTTTACGAAAGCCCTTACAGAACCAATTAAATTCGTGTTGTAAGGCATCGCTGTGTGTGTGTGTGTATGTGTATGCATGTATGTATGTATGTATGTATGTATTTTTATATATATATATATATATATATATATATATATATATATATATATATATATATATATATATATATATATATATATATATATATATATATATATATATATACTGTATATATATTTGGGCTTAGGCCATGTCGTGCTGATGGAAGTTCCTTCATTAGTAGCTTCTTAAGTATATGTGACTACAATGATATATCCCAGAGAATTTACCGAAGGTATCCAGAATTCTAACTCCTGGAGCGAGTATCCCTTAAATTTCTTCAAGGGATATCGCGTAAGGACGTAACTTGACACATCTCATAGCTATTTACACCCCAAATAGCCTTTCACTTCGAGAGGAAAAGGTGGCAAGAAAATAAGAGAGTCGTTCAAGAGGTAAAACTGTTCGACTCTCCTAAAGTACTGTCAATAGTTCGGCCATCCGCCGAATCACGGCGCCACCAACCCATTCTTTCGTTCGTAGCTTTGCTGACCAGTTTTTCCCTGTGTTATCTCGCTATTTTCGAAGCTTTTCTGCTTGAATTATGGATTCCCCAGCGTCATCAGCTTCTGGAAAGTTAAGTAATATCTTTGAATTGTGTAAATGTAAGCTCTTGCCAGTTTTGCTTTTCGATTGATATCGTAATTAACGTAACAAGAGCTACTGCTAGCCGGATGGTGTCATGACGCGATCATTCTTTTGTTCATTTAGGTAGCAAGAACGATATTCCCGGCATCCTTGCTTTAATAACTTTAGCTATTTAGTATTTTAGCTAGGGATTTTTATATTATGTCATTGTTGTTGTGAATTTGGCGATAATTTCGAGCCTCACGAGTGCTAGGCTTCTAGCCTAGGCACTTTCACACCTCATGCATGATATAACCTTCCTGGTAAAGTTGTATTGAAGCTCAGGCAATATTTTATACAATTAAGATATTACTATTTTCTTTTCCTCTTCCATTTTAGTATACCAGAGTTACGTAGAACGTTTCTCTAAGCTCTCTAGCTTAATAGCTTTAGTGCTTTAGTATACTTTATATGTCCCCATTACTCTTGTATTGTCTTTAGGGGTAAGATAGATATCATTGCCCCTTTAAGTCAATACTATCTCTATGAGTTATAAGAGTAATTCCCTTTCCCTCTGATTAGCCTAGGCTATCCTCTGTTAATTTACTGTAACCTATGGTTGGGTAAATTTTCTGGGGCGTTTCGTTTCCCTCTCCTTTTCTCTGAGCTGGCAACTGAGTAGCTTGTCAGCATTGAGTTTGGAGTTGGGGACGGGACATCAGAGTAAGTCTGTGTTGGCATCTAGCTACCTGGATTTATACCCGCAACTGAGTAGCTTGTCGGTATTCCAGTAGGGCTAGTTGCTGTTCAGGAGGCTTGCCTCCCTAGATCTTGTAGAGGTTATTGTTGCACAATTTCCTTTTTATGGTCTAGCAGACAGTCCTGTATCAGGGGTTTTTAACGGGAGGATAGGTTTCTTCCCGGTTTAGACTCCTGATACAAGATTCTGTTCTCGAGTTCGTTTTCTGACGTTCTCTCATTGCCTAACCCAACCTGGGGAATTGACTTCCCCTAGTTGAGGCTTATATGAGGACAGAATCCTTCAGGTTAAGTAATGCCTTAGGGTATTGCTTTACTTAAGGGCTATTCACTCCTTCCCTGCTATCTCTTTCGTGTTGAATGACCCAACACCCTTTTGGCCGTGGTTCTACATAGGCTCCTCTGGATGTCTGTAGACCTGGCTAGAGTTTTTCTGTCAGTGCCTGGTTAGGTTACTGACAGATAACCTCATTTCTTTGAGTGTTCCTTAGAGTCCTCCCTTGGACTGCCTTCCATATCCCTTAAGATGGGATATGGTTGAGTGGAAGCCCGAATTGATTTCCCTCTTCCACTGGCACACTCTTTCAGGATGTAGACGTCATAGCTGATTCTTTGCCGTCTTCTATCCTTATCTTTCTCTTTCTTTCTATCATGGGCTGTAGTCGGCAGTTATTCTGCCGAGAATTTGGGTTGGCTAGCCTAACAGTTCGCTGTTTCTCTTACCTCGGACATCGTTGTTCGATGCCGTTGGCGAGTGGGTAGGCCTGCCTGCCGGCAACTGAGTAGCTTTACGGCAACTGGCCAATGCCTTCCACCCATAGTGTAGCCAGCTGTGGCTAGCAGGCCCGGCAGATGCTGGCCTGCTGGCATATGCTGACTAGCCCATCATGCCGACAATGTCGGCAGGTCGACACTATATTTTTATTTACGGTAGTTGCCAGCAGGCTAGGCAGACGCCTGCCTGCCGGCATTTACCGACTGGCCCTACCTACCAACGACGTCGGTGGGGCCGGCAGCGTCGGCGGGGACGGCAGCGTCGGCGGAGACGGCAGCGTCGGCAGGGCCAGCAGCGTCGGCAGGGCCAGCAGCGTCGGCAGGGCCAGCAGGGTCGGCGAGGCCGGCAGTGTCGGCGGGATCTGCAGTTGTTCGACAACTACGCCTAAAAGGGGTTCAGGTGATGGCCTACCTGGACAACTGGCTGGTGTGGGCAGCATCCAAAGAAGAATGCTTGCAAGCCTCCAGAAAAGTGATCCAATTCCTAGAGTACCTAGGGTTCAAGATCAACTTGAAAAAGTCTCGGCTGTCTCCAGCTCAAAAGTTCCAGTGGTTGGGAATCCACTGGGACTTACAGTCACATTGCCTCTCCTTGCCAAAGGCAAAGAGAAAGGAGATTGCAGGGGCCGTCAAAAATCTGCTTCGGTCACGAAAGATTTCAAGAAGACAACAGGAGAGAGTGTTGGGGTCTCTCCAGTTTGCCTCTTTGACGGACCCACTTTTGAGAGCACAATTAAAATATGCCTCAGGGATCTGGAGAAAATACGCTTACAACGATCGAAGAGATTTACTAAGACCGTTACCAAATCGTTTGCGATCGATTCTCGAGCCATGGTCGGAGACAAAGAACTTAAGAAGAAAAGTATCCTTGCAACCACCTCCTCCTACAGTCACCGTCCACACGGATGCTTCGAAGGAAGGATGGGGGGGTCATTCTCATCTTCGGAAAGTGCAAGGAACGTGGTCTCCCCTGTTCAAGACCTTCCACATCAACTATCTGGAAGCCATGGCAGTGTTTCTTTCTCTGAAGAAACTGAAACTTCGCCGATCAATCCACATTCGCCAGGTCCTAGACAGCGAAGTAGTGATGAGATGCATAAATCGTCAAGGTTCAAGATCTCCTCAGTTGAATCAGGTGATAATAGCCATTCTTCATCTGTCCAAGAAGATGAGATGGCACTTATCAGCAGTCCACCTTCAAGGATTCCGCAATGTGACGGCGGACGCTCTATCCAGGCTCGACCCGATAGAGTCCGAATGGTCCCTAGACGCAGGATCATTCTCCTTCATATTGAGCAAAGTCCCAGGAGTGCAAGTAGATCTCTTCGCAACGAGCGACAACAAGAAGTTAGCCCGGTGCGTAGCCCTGTATGAGGATCCTCTAGCGGAAGCGACGGACGCGATGTCTCTAGATTGGAACAGATGGTCCAGGATTTACCTGTTCCCACCAACCAACCTGTTGTTGAAAGCCCTCGACAAATTGAGATCCTTTTGCGGGAGGGCAGCGATAGTGGCCCACAAGTGGCCAGGCAGTGTCTGGTTTCCATTGATAACAGAACTACGCCTGAAGCTGATCCCGTTGCCGGAACCAGTTCTGACTCAGCTAGTACAGAAATCGACTGTCTACGCTTCATCAGAGAAAACCCAGAACCTTCATCTCATGATTTTCTCGCCTTAGCGGTCAAGAAGAGGTTTGGGATTTCCGAAGACAGCATTAATTTCCTAGAAGAATATAAGTCAAAGTCAACAAGAAAACAATACGAATCTTCCTGGAAGAAATGGGTGGCCTTTGTTAAGGCAAAGAAACCTCAAGAGATTTCTACGGATTTCTGCCTGTCCTTTTTTCATCCATCTTCACGGACAAGGACTAGCAGCTAATACGATCACTACGTGTAAATCTGCCTTAGCTAGACCGATTCTATATGCCTTCCAAGTGGATTTTTCAAGCGAAATCTTCAACAAGATTCCGAAAGCCAGCGCAAAACTTTGGCCTGCAGCTCCTCCAAAGCCTATTTCATGGTCTTTGGATAAGGTTCTTCATCTGGCCTCTACCTTGAACAATGAAGATTGCTCGCTGAAAGACTTGACTCATTAAGTGATTTTTCTATTTGCACTAGCCTCAGGAGCCAGAGTCAGTGAAATAGTGGCCCTCTCGAGGGATGAGGGTCACATTCAGTTTACACCGAACGGAGAACTAAATCTCTTTCCGGATCCGACTTTTCTCGCCAAGAATGAGCTACCCACTAAAAGATGGGGTCCCTGGAGAATCTGCCCTCTGAAGGAAGAAGCATCCCTCTGTCCAGTGGAATGCCTAAAGGTCTATCTTCATAGAACTTCATACTTTGGGGGAGGCCAGCTTTTTAGGGAAGAAACTTTGGGTTCAACGTTATCCTTGAAACAGATAAGGGCGAAAATCACTTACTTTATTCGCAGAGCGGATCCTGACAGTACACCCGCAGGTCATGATCCGAGGAAGGTTGCCTCGTCTCTTAACTTCTTTCAAACTACAGTATGTCGTTTGATAACCTACGTGCTTATACTGGTTGGAAGTCTTCCAGAGTCTTTTTTAAGCACTATGCGAAGCAATTGCAAGAAATCAAATTTCATGTGGTGGCTGCAGGCAGTGTAATAAAGCCTGTATTTTGATTACTGCGAAGGACAGTGCACTAATTGGGACTGTTAGTGAAGGGTGTGCATGATAGACTTAGGTATATCATGATGTTTTTTAGTGTTGACATAAAACATTATAAACTGTCTTCCATAGTTAAGTGAACTTAGAGGCATAATTCTTTGACATGTGTGCCAGCATATTTATGCTTAATGTCTTTTAGTAATAACATATATATTGAAGTTTCCTAATTTCACGAAGTGGCATTGTTTTCTCTTTCAGATAAAACTTTTTACCTTGTTATTACTGTTATGCTTGTTATGTCTATGTTTTGCATAAACATTTTGCTTAATCATGACTTCTGTGTTTCTTGTAAATAAACTATAGAAGGAATCTTTGCGTCTCTCTCGCCTTAAGATTATACATTATATTCAGAGTATTTTTTGATCCTCTTATGGACTATGTGGGACAGAGTTTCCCTTACCATGCAATCAGGTAAGTTTGGTTGTGCTATGTTTGTCTACTGTATTACGTTTCCTACGTGAACATAAACTCGTCTGTCTGATCCAGACCTGGGAGGTATAGTACTCTATTCAGAACTCTAGTACAAACTACGCTTTACGTATATACGACACGATATACTTTCTGCTTGCTTGTTGTTCTTTGAACTCACAATCTCGGGTTTTTTCCTAGAGTCTATACAGACTCTTCCCTGTAGGGGACAGGAAGGGCTGGCATATGGTATGCTCAGTTAATTGATGTATTACGGTAACATCAAGTGTCTTTGGTCGTGGCGACCGGTTAGGAAATAGTCAATTCGAGATATCGGCACTATTAAATCCACAGATACATTATTGCTCTTGTAAACTTCCATCAGCACGACATGGCCTAAGCCCAAAAAACAGATTTTGAGTGAAGCGAAAAATCTATTTTTGGGAGAAAGAGCCATGTCGTCCTGATGGACCCACCCTCCTTTAGTAAAATGATGTTGATCCCTCCCTTTTGGTACTGTATCTGTAAAACTTACAAAGCTACGGAGAATGGTTTGGTGGCGCCGTGATGCGGCGGATGGCCGAACTATTGACAGTACTTTAGGAGAGTCGAACAGTTTTACCTCTTGAACGACTCTCTTATTTTCTTGCCACTTTATCCTCTCGAAAAGAAAGGCTATTTGGGGTGTAAATAGCTATGAGATGTGTCAAGTTACGTCCTTACGCGATATCCCTTGGAGAAATTTAAGGAATGCTCGCTCCAGGAGTTAGAATTCTGGATACCTTCATTAAATTCTCTGGGATATATCACTGTAGTCACATATACTTAGGAAGCTACTAATAAAGGAACTTCCATCAGGACGACATGGCTCTTTCAACCAATAGATTTTTCGCTTCGCTCAAAATCCGTTATATATACTGTATATATATACATATCAAGATATCTCTCTCTCTCTCTCTCTCTCTCTCTCTCTCTCTCTCTCTCATATATATATATATATAATTATATGTATATATATATATGTATATATATATAACTATGATATATATATATATATATATATATATATATATATATATATATATATATATATATATATAATATATATAAATATACATATTATATATATAACTATATATATATATATATATATATATATATATATATATATATATATATATCTATATATATACATATATATCTATATGTATATATATATATATATATATATATATTATATATATATATATATCTATATACTGTATATATATATATATATATATATATACATGTATATATATATATATATACATATATATATATATATATATATATATACAGTGATACCTCGGTAGTCGAACGACTCTATACTCGAACAATTCGGAGTTCGACCAAAATTTTCGAGAAATTTTTGCTGCGGTGCTCGACCAAAAATTCGGTACTCGACCAGCCGAAAACGTGACGACCGCATGGGCTTTGTGATGATCGCGCCATCTCGGCCACTCTCGCTTGTTCGGGAAGCATCAGTTCTCTCGAGAGCGTCACTCAGACAACGCGCGATCAGCATTCGTTGTGATTTAGTGATTTTCAGTGCTTTTAATTGCTTTTTTAGCTTTCATAATGAGTCCCAAGAAAGTAATGAGTGTTAAGGGGAAGGAGAAGAGGAAAACAGTGCGAACAACGATCGAGTTGAAGAAGGAAATTATAGCGAAATATGAGAATGGTGTACGAGTGTCCGATTTAGCGGTAGAATACGGAATGGCGAAGTCGACCATTTCTACGTTTTTAAAGCATAAAGAAATGATTAAGAAGGCGAATGTTGCAACGGGAGTTACGGCGGTAACTAAGCAAAGGCCACAAGTGATTGAGGAGATGGAAAAGTTGCTTTTAATATTTATTAAAGAAAAACAGTTGGCCGGGGAAAGTGTTAGTGAAGCGTTCATTTGTGAAAAAGCGTTGCATATCTATGAAGAATTAGTGAAGAAAAGTCCGAGTACCAGTGAAAGTGATTCATTTACATTTAAAGCGAGCAGGGGTTGGTTTGAAAAGTTTCGTAATAGAACAGGTATTCATCGTGTTACTAGGCATGGGGAGGCAGCTAGTT
>NC_090733.1:60142247-60147247 GCF_036898095.1 Palaemon carinicauda
GAGGAGATCCCCCAAGGTCAGATCCAGGTGGATGCTGAAGTCGCGGTCGCGATGCAAGACATCCAGTTAGATGACAGGATGTCTGACATGGACGAGCGTTTGGAAGAAGACCTCCTGGCAGAAGGCCAGGATGAAGTTCAAGCTCCGGACGTCGTAGAGGAAGAGGTCGACAAGGTGTCGGCTACTACGGTTCAGATTCCGGAGCCTATTCCCTCAACATCGGCCGGTCTCCCAGTAGAGCTGGGACAGGCCCTCTCTTCGATTGTTGGAATGGTCCAACAAATGCAGAAGGAAAATCAGGAGAAGGCGGCTGCTATGGAACGGCGGATGCAGTGCCTTGCAGAATCACATGGGCCCCAGAAAAGGCTCAATGTGAAAGACCTTCCCTTGTGCTCAGATGCTAACCCATGGAGGTATGCTGAGCACATGCCAATGACGACTGGAAAGATCGTCATCTCGGATAAGCTGGGCTCAGTTCCCCTAGAGGAGGTGGAATTCTGGCCCAGCAAGGCATCATATCCGGACTGTTATGTCCGGCTGAGGAAGGAACCAGCTTCAAAGGAGGAGACAGAGCAGAAGGAGGTCATAGTGATGGACCATACTAAGGCTCAAGCTCTGCTTTCATCCTCGTTGAAAGAGAGGGGCTTCTCTAACTCAAAAGTAGCTGCATTGAGCAAGAAGCTCCCTTCCTTTGTGTCCTCTCCTGCTAGAGCCTTCCCCTTTTTACAGAAAGGGTTTGCGGCTGTACTAAAAGCAGTCGAGGCCGACAAGCCTTGCCCCTCCCTGAAGGAGTGTAAACCCTTGTCGCTGGCCCTACCTATGGACCACAAAGACTGGAAGGACGTCCATCTTACGTTCTCAGTTGGGAAGTTAGAGGCTGATATCGCCGGACGTCAGTTCGGCGAGGACCTCCCTTAGCTGTCTGACTTTCTCTTGCAGAGAGAGTTCGAGACAAAAGAAAGACTGGCTGCCTCAATGTCTCTTCAGACTACTCTTGAGACGATGGCAAGTGACCCCAAGGTCCATGAAATGTTCATGGTGGTGGCCAAGACTCATCTGGCCACAGTGACGAAGGACCTTCATGGCTTCGTCAAGGCGAGGAGAGCTTGTAGGGAGTTCGTGTTCACCTCGGCTAAGGTGAGGCACGAGCCAAGGAAACTAATCTCCTCCAACATTTGGGGCAAAGACCTTTTCCCTACCGATTTGGTCAAAGAAGTAGTTGATAAGGCCGCCTTGGAGAATAGAAACCTTCTCCAGAAGTGGGGCCTGGCTATCAAAAGAAAGTCTTCCCGGATGAAGGTCCTCACCAAAGAAGAAGACTATGAGGACTAGGCTACCATCTCGGCCAGCCAAGCCTTTTAGACAGCAACAGCAACTGCAATTGCCATTGCCTCCAGTGCCCCAGATCGTGGCACAAACCCCGACCACTTTTCAGTGGGTACCCCAGGCCGTGTCGACACAGTCCACGGCATTCACCCCATCGTTCGAAGGGCAGTCTACTTCCTTTCGAGCAAAGCCTAAAGGGGCAGCCAGAGGCTCGTCTGGGCGCCCCTCAAGGGGAAGGGGATTCAAGGGTGGTCGTGGTCAGGGAGGCAAGACCTTGGGACGGCAGTCCAAGTGGGATGATACCGGTAGGAGGGAGACTTCTGAAATTTCGGGATCGGTGGACCTTCGATCCCTGGGCCCACAGCCTACTCAAGAATGGACTGGGCGGGAGCTGGTACAGCACTCCACCCCCGGGCCTTCGGGTTTTCCAACACTCCACCCCCGTTCTGGAGGAGTACGTTCAAGAACTGTTGGAGAAAAATGTGATCCGAAAGGTGAAGTCCATCAAATTCCAAGGGAGGCTGTTTTGTGTTCCCAAGAAAGACTCGGAAAAGCTCAGAGTCATTCTGGACTTGTCGCCACTCAACAAGTTCATAGTGTATTACAAATTCAAGATGCTAACACTGCAACACATAAGGACCTTACTGCCCAAGAGGGCATATTCCGTCTCTATAGACTTGTCAGACGCCTATTGGCACATTCCAATCAACCGTCGACTCTCCCCCTACCTAGGGTTCAGGCTACAACGAAGACTATACGCCTTCAGAGCCATGCCATTCGGGCTAAACATAGCCCCAAGGTTTTTTACGAAGCTTGCGAGCGTAGCTCTCAAACAATTACGCCTAAAGGGAATTCAGGTAGTAGCCTACCTGGACGACTGGTTGGTGTGGGCAGCATCCGAGACAGAATGCTTGCAAGCTTCCAGTCAAGTGATCTAGTTCCTACAGTACCTAGGTTTCAAGATCAACAGATAAAAGTCTCGACTTTCTCCATCTCAAAAGTTCCAGTGGCTGGGAATCCACTGGGACCTTTTGTCACACCGTTTCTCCATCCCGGCGAAGAAAAGGAAGGAGATAGCGGGTTCTGTCAAGAGACTTCTAGATTCCGAAAGGATATCAAGATGCTAACAAGAGAGGGTACTGAGCTCTCTCCAGTTTGCTTCGGTGACAGACCCAGTGCTAAGAGCACAGCTAAAGGATGCAACCGGAGTTTGGAGAAGTTTTGCATCAATCGTGCGAAGAGATCTGAGAAGACAGGTTCCGCTTCGGCTACGTACTCTTCTCAGGCCTTGGTCCCAAGCCAGACTTCTAAAGAAGTCGGTTCTTCTTCAGCCACCTCCCCCGTCAGTGACGATTCACTCAGACGCCTCGAAGGAGGGATGGGGAGGTCACTCTCATCGGAAAAAAGTCCAGGGGACTTGGTCCAAGCTATTCAAGACCTTTCACATAAACTTTCTAGAAGCTATGGCAGTGCTCCTTACCTTAAAGAAAGTTTCCCCGCGTCACTTGATCCACATAAGGTTGGTGATGGACAGCGAGGTAGTTGTGAGATGCTTGAATCAACAAGGATCGAGGTCACCACCTCTCAACCTGGTGATGTTGGCCATCTTCCGATTGGCGGAAAAGAAGAAGTGGTACCTGTCGGCAGTTCACCTTCAAGGAGTCCGCAATGTGACAGTGGACGCTCTATCCAGGTTCACACCGATAGAGTTGGAATGGTCCTTAGACGCAGGATCATTCTCCTTCATTCTGAATCAAGTCCCAGAACTGCAGATAGACCTCTTTGCGACGAAAGACAACAAGAAGTTGCCCCTGTACGTGTCTCCCTTAGCGGAAGCAGTGGACGTGATGTCCCTCAACTGGAACAGAGGGTCCAGGATTTATCTGTTCCCTCCTCACAACCTTCTGTTGAGGGTCCTCAACAAACTGAGATCCTTCAAGGGGGTAGCGGCAATGAGGGTCCAGGATTTATCTGTTCCCTCCTCACAACCTTCTGTTGAGGGTCCTCAACAAACTGAGATCCTTCAAGGGGGTAGCGGCAATAGTAGCCCACAAGTGGCCGAACAGCGTGTGGTTCCCCCTGGCATTGGAACTACAGCTGAAGTTTGTACCGCTACCAGATCCAGTTCTGACCCAGCGAGTCCAGAAGTCGACTGTCTGCGCTTCATTACAGAAAACCCGGACCCTGCAGCTCATGATTTTCTCTCCCTAGCGGTGAGAAAGCGTTTCGGGATTTCGAAAGCCAGCATAGACTTCCTAGAGGAATATAAGTGCAAATCTACTAGAAGGCAATATGAGTCATCTTGGAGAAAATGGGTGGCCTTTGTCAAGGCGAAGAATCCGCAGGAGATCTCGACAGACTTCTGCTTATCTTTCTTCATTCACCTCCATGGTCAAGGATTGGCAGCTAACACGATTTCAGCGTGTAAGTCTGCTTTGACAAGACCCATTTTATATGCCTTCCAGGTCGACCTAGGTAACGAGTTCTTTAATAAAGTTCCGAAAGCCTGCGCTAGGCTCAGACCTTCAGCACCTCCAAAGGCCATTTCATGGTCTTTAGACAAAGTTCTTCATTTCGCTTCTCTGTTGTGCAATGAAGAATGTGCGTTAAAGGATTTGACACAAAAAGTTATTTTCCTATTTGCACTCGCGTCCGGGGCCAGGGTTAGTGAGATTGTAGCCCTCTCGAGAGAGGCAGGTCGTGTTCAGTTCCTGGATGGGGGAGAACTGAACCTGTTTCCGGATCCTGTTTCTCGCCAAGAATGAGTTACCCACCAACAGGTGGGGTCCCCGGAGAATCTGCCCTCTGAAAGAAGATGCATCTCTATGTCCAGTAGAATGCCTAAAGGTCTATCTTCATAGAACTTCAGACTTCAAGGGTGGTCAACTATTCAGGGGAGAAACATCAGGCTCAAATTTATCTCTGAATCAACTCAGAGCGAAAATCACGTATTTTATTCGCAGAGCGGATCCTGACAGTACACCCGCAGGTCACGATCCGAGGAAAGTTGCCTCATCCTTAAATTTCTTTAATTGTATGGATTTTGAACATCTCCGTTCATACACTGGCTGGAAGTCTTCCAGAGTGTTCTTTCGCCACTATGCGAAGCAAGTAGAGGAACTAAAGAGATCTGTGGTAGCAGTGGGTCGCGTCGTTAACCCTACTGTTTAACTCTGCGAGGAACAGTGGTTTTAATTGGGACGATTAATTCCAGGGTGAGTGTGTAGTTACATACCGTACTACAAACTAAGTGAGGGCACTGAGTTGCCCATGTAGACTGTTCCATTTCCAAAGGTGAACCTAGCATAAGTGCAGACATGTGTGCCGAGCGTTTCTAACGCTAATGTCATTGATTTGTAATACAGACTTTTATGACTTTGATACCTCGGTATCTTGAAAGTGGCATTTAATGTGTTTTCTTTCAGATAAACAGTTCTGTTTACTATCATACTTATGCTTAAAGTTTTGGGTTATCCTCTTCTTATATATATATATATAATTGTGGTTAACCTGTCTGTTTATTGTCTGTCAATGAACTTGTTCTTGAGAACCTTGCGTCTCCTTCACCTGTGTCAATTTATTGGTATAATTGAGCATTCATTCTATGTACCTTATCTGGGATAATTCTAATAGAATTGTTCCTTTATGCAAGCTATGTTGCATTGGTTTATGCT
>NC_090733.1:60152199-60162199 GCF_036898095.1 Palaemon carinicauda
TATTTCTTGAAATAGTTTAAAGTTGTATAACTTTGTTTTGTTGTTGTTTATTGCCTCCTCCCCGCTCAATTAAATTGTTTGAACTATCTTGTTAACGATCGTGTATTTTTTTTTTTTTTTTTGGAGTGTGGCATGACGCCTGTGAAGTAACGTTTGGAAGATGATGATCGTTCTCAGGGAGATCGGGCCTGACATTGCTTTTGATCACTTCAGCAGCCGGCTATATTTTTGTTTGGGAAACTGTTCTTCGTAGGTGGACTTTAGTCACCTGCAACTTTGTGTGACCTTTTGTCCTCGCCACTTTGTGTGACCACGTCGTCTCTGTTGGTGACCTTGTCACTTTTGGCCACCTTAATGGGAACCTTCCCCTGAGGTGTGGAGCGTCTCTTCCTTCTTACTGCTTCAAGGAAGATTTGTATGTGTTCTGAACGTCTTGCTGGACGTATTTTCCTCAGCTGCAGATTGATCAATTTGGCTCGTCAGGAGGCTCTTAGGGAGTCATACTCCAGGTAGGAGAATAATTTTGGTTTTCTTATCGAGCAGGACCACTTTGGGACTCCCGGTACCTGTGGAGGTCTCCTACCCTACTGGATGTCCTAATAGTAATGTGTTGGACCATGGCCTTCCTGTAGGAGATGTGATTTTGGAGTTTTTTTTTTTTTTTTTTGGTGTAATATTGTGTCACCTGACTACTATGAGACACTATTAAATTTTTGTGTGTGTCTATATGTAGGTGTGTATTTATTCATTAATATTTTGTATATGTATATATACATCGGTTACCTTGTGGAATTTAGTCTGTATTTCTTAGGTAGGATTTGAAGTGTTTTCTCACTTTTTTCCTCCACCTTCCTTCATTTTCTTATAGTAATAGGTAGATGGGTTTTGTTGGGGATTTGGGCAGTTAGTTATTATGTTGTTTAATATAAGTGTTATTACTGCGTTCGTTCTTCTTTCTTGTTTCTTTTTAGTGTTTAGCCTTCTTAGCTTGTAGGAATCCTACGGGATTATTTGAGGATTAATTTTCATCCTCCTTTTTTTTTATGGTTGACTCAAATTTTTTTTTTTTTTTTTTTTTTTTTTTTTTTTTTTTTTTTTTTTTTTGCAAATAAGTGTTGTTGAGATTTCCCTTTTTTTCGTTTCCGCTGACCAATTCGCCCTGAGTATTTTCATTTACTGTTAAGATCACTCTGGTTAATAAAAGAACCATAAAACGAACCTATAACATCTGGAGTTTGTAACACCGCTTTCATACTATAAGGTGGTTCTCTACAATCTGTCTATGAGTACAATTACAGATTAACATAAAGGTCTTATTTCTACTACTTTTGCCACTTCTTTATGTATGCCACCCAAGGAGGTGTCTTTTACAAAAAGTCCTCTGTGTCTCGGCTTAGAAATAACCACTACATTTGGTTATGTGTTTCTATCAATTTATCCAATTCCCTTTGAGGGTGTGGATTGGAGTTTTGGTCGGTAACTTTACAGGTTGGATCACTTATTGGGTTCTTTCTTGTGAAGTTATTGATTTGAATTTTATTTTTTTGTTACAATGTACATTTGTTCAGTTATCAATACGTTGATATTGTATCCTATTTGGATACCGGTTTTGCTGCCTTCTGAATTGGTTTTTCTCTGCGGAGATATAGGAGCTATGGTTCTTTTATGAGCATACCCACCCCCCAAAATTAATACATTTATGTTAAGCGTAGCAATTACTTTTTAAAGGCTATTCTTTCCAATCTAACGGCATCAATAGGCATTTGGATATTTTGTTCTTCATCTCCTACTTTCTCACCAATTGCAATTACAAAAAATCTGGGGATTACTATTCCCTTAATTATCATCATAGAATGTTACTAATCCACTGTTTTAAGCCTTTGGTGGCTAATAGAGACAATTGTACTCATATCTCTTCTTTTTCTTCTTATAGGCGGGGCCTTCGAAGGAGATGCACTGCAGAGTGCAGATTTATGCCAGGACCATGAGGCATCCTTGCGGTCACGATACTTGCAGGACCCATGCAAAGTGTCGGAAGATGAAGGGTCCAGTCTCTTCATGGGACCCTCAAGATTGTAGTATATGTAAAGACTTGCACCACTCGGGGTGGATATCAAAAGATATATATGAAGACAAGCAGATGTTCTTCCAGAGATCCCTTCCTACCCAAGTCAGGGGATTCAAGAAGAATGATAATCCAAAGGCTCCTTACCTTCCATCTACGGAGTGAAAGGATATCCTCTCCCCTAAGGCGGCACCTGATTCGGTCTTCGTCTACTTCCAGCCTAAGCCCATACCAAACGTCCAGATATGAGCCTCAACCCTCAAAATATGTCCACTGTTTCCTCTCTATTTCTGGGTAGAGAATTCGCTCTACTGTCGACCGTGGAATCAGATGACGAACCTCTCCCTCCGGTAGATGATTCTTACCTGCTTGAGTTGGATGATGATAGTGTGGCATCTGATGATAGTGTGGCAATGACTACATCTTCAGTGTCGGGAGCGGCGCTTGCTACATTTTCTCCTCCGCCTCCCGTTGAGCCTGTGGAACCCGAATCCCTCTTACCTAACATGAAGGCTTTCATGGAAGGGACTCAATAATATCAACGATTGATGTTCAAAGCCTTGCGTGAGGAGATTAAGGCTTTAAAGTCTCAGGAGGAACCGGGTAAGGTTAAAGTCTTGGCTTCTCAGCAACCTTTCTGTAAGCAGCAAAATCCGTGGATGTATGCGGGTCACGCGGTTCTTTCTGAGGGTATCCTCGACATTGGCGATGGGTTAGGCTCCAGGCTGATAGCCGATCTTGAATTCTATCCAGATATTGAGGCCTATCCCTTTTTCCATATGATATTAGCTGAAGGAGTTCCATTAAGAGATGATATTATCCCCAAAGAAACGATACTTTTGGAACAGACAAGAACCCAGCACCTAGCCGTGAAGGAAATGAAGACAGCAGGGTGTATTAATACGCAGCTAGGTGCTTTTGGTAAAAGGTTAGCCACCTTTTTCAGCTCCAATTACAATGGTCTTTCCTTTTGCTTCGAAAGGCTTCGTAGCTGTGGAAAAGGCCATTTGGGAAAGTAAATCTCTCCTGGTGTTAGAAGAATGTAGACTTCTGTCACTCATTCTTCCACATGATGTTGACCATTGGATGGATGTCTAGTTTACTTTTTCAGAGGGTAAACTGGATAAGGATGTAGCCAGCCATCAATTCAATGAGCTATTGCCCCGGATACATGAACACCTCCTTAAAGCAGAATTGGAGGCCAGGGAGAGACTGTCAGCTTCGATGTCTCTCCAGTGCTTTATGAAAATGATGATTGGGAATTTTACTGATGCCCCAGTCTTTTCCCTGTTGGCTAAAACTCATCTGTCTACATTTATGAAGGATCTCTATGCTTTCTTTCAGGCTCGTAGAGTCTCTAGAGAACATGTTCTTGCTTCAGCTACTATATGTCATTAGCCAAAACGTTTCATCGACTCTTTTATATGGGGTAACGATCAGTTTCCCCAAAAGTTAGTGAAGGAGGATATGGATAAAACTGCAGCCTAGAATAAGAGCCTGTTCCAGAAGTGGGGGATCTCTCTAGAGAGGAAATTCACTCCTGGGGTAGGACCTCAGCCAAAGAGGTCCCGCAAACCAACCCATCTCAGGAGGTCGCTTGGTCCTTCCCCTGCCAATGTCCCTCAGAACGTTTTTGCTATTCCTTATCCAGTGACTTCACAGTCCCCTGCTTTAAATCCGATCTATGAGCAGGGGTCGACGTCGTTTTGATCCCACAAGAGAGAAAGAGGAGGTAGAAGCCGCTCAGACAGAGGTGGCAGATCAAGAGGTGGTCAACGAGGTGGCAGGGGAAGAAGGTGTGCACATCCTCAGCTCAAACAATGAGGATATTCCGGCAGGGGGACGGCTGAACTTGTTCAAAGACCGGTGGGCATTCAGTCCTTGGGCACAGAGCATCATATCCAACGGTTTGGGTTGGGAGTGGAAGATACAGCCTCCAAAGCTCGGGAGAGTTTTCCAGAAGTCAACACCTCACCTGGAGCAACTTTGGGAGAAAGGCCTTCAAGTAGCAGCGTACCTACACGACTGGCTAGTGTGGGCTCCCTCAGCACTGGAGTGCTCGGAAGAAACCTCTCAAGTTGTCAAGTTTCTTCAGTCTCTAGAATTTCAGATCAGCTTCAAAAAGTCGAGACTGGCCCAAGCTCAGGTTTTCCAGTGGCTGGAGATTCACTGGAACCTTCCGTCTCATTCCCTGTCCATACCTCCTTCCAAGAGGAAATAAATTGCGAAGTCATTCCGGTCTATGATCAAGTCGGGAACGATGACCAGGAGATGCCAGGAAAGGGTTCTAGGCTCTTTGCAATTCGCATGCAAGCAGAGTTTGGAAATGGAGAGCCCCCAAAGCTCTTCGTGACCATCAGAAGAAGACCCCGGTGTTACTCCGAAGACAACTTCGACCGTGTTCTACTGCCAAAAGTCTTTCACAGACTAAAAAATGGCGAAAGTGACGGACAGCCAAGTGCACCGCAAGCAATTCTCGATCGAAGGTAGAATAACCCGATTCTGCCTTGGACAGCTAGTTTTCTGCTGAAGAAGGCCAATGGGCAGGGCGAGCCTTTGACCACCTGCTCGAGTACTGCACCAATAGCGACGTCGCTGGCATCGGTGGAGAGAAGGAGAGGGGCATGTGAGATAGGAAAAGTGAGAGCCGCAGCAGTTGATAGGGCCTTCTTTGCATTGCAGAAGGCTTCTTCTTGAAGGGGACCCCACTTCAGGTCCTTTCGGCTTGCCCTTGAGGGAGGCGTAGAGGGGAGCAAGAGTGGCGGAAATGGCTGGCAGAAAACCGTGATAATAGTTGATCATGCCCAAGAATTCCTGCAGAGCTTTGACGGTCGAGGGCACGGGGAAGTTCTGAACGGCTGCTACCTTCTCAAGGAGGGGGTGGACACCTTCAGGAGTGATGCTGTGCCCTAAGAACGATACTTCGTTGGCGTCAAAGGTACACTTGTCGTACCGGACT
Source organism: Palaemon carinicauda (assembly GCF_036898095.1). Lineage (NCBI taxonomy): Eukaryota > Metazoa > Arthropoda > Malacostraca > Decapoda > Palaemonidae > Palaemon > Palaemon carinicauda. The sequence goes on from NC_090733.1 coordinate 60,157,224, forward strand.
ACAAGGCCGTTTTGTTGCAGGCGGTCGAGCACGATGCGCAGGTAACGGAGGTGTTCCTCTTTTGAGGAGGAGAACACAAGTATGTCGTCCACATAACATACACAGAAATGGAGGTCCCCTAAGATGCCATCTATCAGACGTTGAAACGTGGCCCCAGCATTACGAAGTCCAAAACAGGAGTAATTGAAGGTGTATGTGCCAAACGGAGTGGTGATGGCAGTCTTAGGGATGTCTTCTGGGTTCATAGGCACCTGATAATACCCCTTAGGAGATCGAGCGTAGAGAAAACCTTTGCTTTGTGCAGGTAGGAGCTCACGTCGGCAATGTTTGGGAGGGGGCAGTGATCCGGTTCTGTTTGCATGTTCAGGCGCCTGTAATCCCCGCACGGATGGAAGGAGCTGTCTTTCTTCAGAACGATGTGTAAGGGTGACGACCATGGGCTGGAGGCCTTTTGGCAAAGGCCCATTTTCTCCATTTCGGCAAACGTCTGCTTGGCGGCTGCCAATCGTTCCGGTGCCAGACGTCTGAATTTTGCGAAGACTGGGGGTCCCGTCGACTTGATATGGGGATAAATACTGTGCTTGGCAGGAACCGTGGGCGTTTGCCGAAGTTCTGGACGGAAAACTTCCGGGTACGACGTGAGGAAGTGGGCATAGGTATCCGTGGGTACGCTGATGTGGAGAGCGAGGTTAGAGGGGGCGGGTTGAAGAGGTGTCGACAAGTACGAGTCTGCGTTGACCAATCGTCGGTGGGCGACATCGACCAGAAGGTGGAAATGAGAGAGGAAATCCGCACCGAGGATTGGCATTGTGACGTCAGCAACGAGAAACTTCCAATTGAATTTACCGTTTCCGAACGATAATGTGAGGTTCTCGTAACCGTAGGTGGGTATCGCAGATCCGTTGGCAGCTACCAAGCGGACGTCGGCAGATGTAGACAGACTACGTCGTGCCTTGAAGAGTTTCCTTGGCAAAAGAGAACGACAAGCACCCGTGTCTACCGAAAATCGCACGCCCGTTCCTGCATCCTGTAAAAAGAAAAGATTAGAAACAGGGGAGGCCACCGCCACAAGCGATGGCCTACTTACACGTTTTTTGGCCACTGACAATCTTTGGCACATTTCTTCGCGGTTGCCCCGAATCTGAAGTGGTAGTAGCAAAACTGCGGCGGATGGGAGGTAGTAAGTGGCTGTAGAAGTTGTTCGTTGGGGCGCGAGCGATTGGTGGGTGGTGGGCGGCTTTGTCGCCGCTTCGGCACGTCACGCGGTAGGCGTGTATGTCCTACGGCATGGCGACGGCGAGTACTGCTGCAGAAGGTATGTTTTGAGGGCGTCATACGCTATTGGGGTGTCTCATTGTTTACAAAGCCAGTTGGATATTTCTGGGAAGGTGTCCTTGGGTAACGCCGCGAGAACATAATCCGCTTTGGTGGTTGAGCGAGTCACTCCCCTGATACGGAAGTGGGCTTCTGCGCGTTGAAACCAGGCAAACGCCTCTGCTGTGGCGAACGGTGAAAGTTTCAATGGGGCGGCCGCAGCACCAACTGCTGTAGTAGAGTCCGTCTCCGTCATAGTAGCAACGATGGAGGGGCGAGGGAGGTGGGGGTGGAAGGCAGTGGGAGCGAGTCGACTTCCGGGGTCACCAATGTGACGGCGCCGAGGAAGGTTGTGAACTCAAAGGCAGGTTGGAAATGACTGAGTTATATTATTGTAGAACACTCTCCTTATATACAAAACCTCAAGGCAATAGTACATAACAAGTTCACAAGACAGACAATATTACAGAGGAAAAACCAGACATGAATTTTTATGTTCGTTTTAGTGCGAGGGAAGAGCGAAGATACCAGCATAATATATACAAAAGGAATTATATACAATTGTGTGAAACACGGTTGGTACAATATACAGATTGGAAGTCCACCAGGGTGTTCTTCACACATTATCTGTAACAATTGGAAGAAATACGTCATTTTTTGGTGGCCGCGGGTAGTGTTATCAAACCCGCTGCATCGACGTAGCCCTCAAATGCGTCTCTGGGCAGTCTGCCAGCTTATTTATTTTTATGAGTAAACAGTGAGTTCTTGTTTCAGGATCATTAACAAATCTTTTAATTTTTAGGATTCATTACTGTATCTCTGAACTTCGATTGCACCTGTTTAACTGTAGTATATATACCTTAGTATCGGTTATACTATAGTTCAAATTATGTTTATTTATAAGATTTTGTCTTTATTGTTTGTCTTGTTTTGTTTTATTTTGTCATAAGCTCCTTCCGGTGTCTTATGACAGGTTTTTTCATTCTTTCCCTAATGACACCCTGTGTAAAGGTATACTGGGGAGGTATTATTAGGTACAACAATATTTTATTTATGCTAATTATATTAATTGCAATTAATCGTTGCTCTGACTTTTGTAATTAAAAGACTGTAAATGTATGCTTGCCTGTTTTTATAGCCGTAATTTTTTTCAAATAAAACTAAATTTAGAGTTCCTATTACTTTTTACCCTTAATGAACAGGCTTAATTATTTATTCATAATGAGTATTTGTTCCATACTTTTAATCACTGAGCCTACTACGGTTTTAGCTGTTTGACATCTCACTATTAATATTGGATTTCTTCCCCAATGTTGAAGGTGGTGATCTGGACCTGTTCTGCCTCCTTAACAGGCCATCATACTTATCAAATATAGCTTTATTATTATTCGGGAACAAAGGTTGAGTTGGATACCTATGGTTTGACGGAGTAATCCAGTTAACGCATTTCGGTATTGGGACCTTTACTCGACACCTCCTACTAAGTAATAGGTAATTCTCTGGTACACTTCCGTCAGGACGACATGTCAAGAGCCCTATAAAGGGATTTTGAGGTATGAAAATCTTTTTGGATGAGATAGCCATGTCTTCCTGATGGCCCAACTGTTACTGCATCCCTCCACAATTCCTCGTAGGAGGCTTCTTTCTTCAAAGTAGTTCCGCAGCGATGTGGAATAAGGCGCCAGAGATGTATGGGAGTACAAAAAGGTGAGAGGATATGTAGCAGCTCCTCACTTATCCTTTTGCTAAGTGGATTAGACTAGTTAGAGTCTATTGGGGGTGCAGATATCTATAATCTTAGGATATGTCCCTCATTATACACAATATCTACAGACAGTCGTTCCGTGGGTTGGAACACCGTGATACCTGACGGTAATTCTCATGTAATATCACTCGCAGAAATATTATACAGTAGGAAGCAGCCGAAGGGAACTTCTATCAGGACGACATTGCTATCTCGCCAAAAATAGATTTTTCCTATGTCAAAATCCCTGATATATATATATATATATATATACACACATATATATATAAATATATATATATATATATATATTATATATATATATATATATATATGTGTGTGTGTATATATATATATATATATGTGTGTATATATATATATATATATAGGTTATATATATATATATATATATGTGTGTGTATATATATATATATATATATATGTATATATATATATGTATATATATATATATATATATACATATATATATATATATATATCAGGGATTTTGACATAGGAAAAATCTATTTTTGGCGAGATAGCCATGTCGTCCTGATAGAATGTGCATAAGCACATTCACATGCACTTCCCTCTTACCGGGGTATGGCTAGTTGCTCTTTCCTCGACACGAAGGACGGCGAGGAGAGCTGAGTGTAACTGGAAATATATATATATATATATATATATGTAGGTATATATATATATATATATATATGTAGGTATATATATATATATATATATATACCTACATATATATATATATATATATATACCTACATATATATATATATATATATATATAGAAATGAGGATATTTTGACTTCTTACTTAGCAGCTTCATATAATGAGCTTTGTAATGTTTTTATGGTTATTAGGAAGAACAATCTATTCAATTACAAGCATTTCTATGTTTTCCATGTTTAGAAATGTTTTGGTTTGTACTATGTTATTTGGCTATCTTGAATAAAAAACAGTCCTTTGTCTAATAAGATTTGGAGTACGAGGGTAAGGACAGAATCATATTGCCGTTCAAATTACAATGATTGTCTGAATATAAAAGAAGAGAGTCAATAATACTTTTATATGGAATACAAAATCAAAACATGTATAATCATGATCTCAAGAAACAGCAATTTTCACGATAAATCGTAAACCTTACTAGTCAGGAAATCATATATATGAATATAGATAATTTATCTGGTAGAAATATTGCTAAAGACTCCCACAGACCACATTTATTTTAATCACGTATGATCATAATTGCTAGGATCTAGGTAAATTAAATCTTTTTTGAAATATGATGCCTTTTCTTCCTAAGTTAGTAGTAATTAATTATTCTCATCATCCTTACACAAACTCTCGAATATACCTAATGGTAATACAGATAATATTAAAGGTGAAAAGGCGGATCGAATTATATTTTTATAGATATCTCAGTTATGCATAAATAATGAAAGATCAGAGGTTAATGACAAAATGGTATATAAGTCAAAAAGTGTGACGTCAAAGATAGTGGTGACTGGTGCTTGTTTGCAGGGTTTTCAACGATAGCCGTTCCTTAGTTAGGCTTGATAGTTAAGGATCACCTTCCGTTATCTCCATATCTTTATTTCCAATGCACGCTGTTTCGGTTTAATTCACATGGGGTTCCACATAGCAACACTTTATATCTCACTCACTCCTCTTTACCTTGCATACGTCAATCAGATCCTGATCTAGATGTAATTGTCAGTGTAGGAGGGATTAAGCAGGAGGTTATCAATGGATTTCTACAGAATGTTACTATATGTCGGAATTGCGACTTGTTATATACAATTAGATTTTGGTGAGATATATTTATACATACTTTGCATAACATCTTTCTTTGGAAATGTAATTACTTAATTTTAAGAAATTATTGAATTTCTTAAAACTAGAC